>NC_142928.1:86477158-86529658 GCF_046866305.1 Octopus bimaculoides
ATAACACCCTACATGAGATCAGAAAAATTGCTGAAGATTCCATGTTTAATGATGTTATATGTGATTGTTCTCTTTTCCATCAAAACTTTTAGAGAGTTAACCTCTCTCTCCCTGTCCTCTTCCTCTCTCTCCCTGCTCCCCTCTCTCCCTGTCCTCCTCCTCCTCTCCCTCTAAGTGCTAGTCGATTACAAAGACACCAGTGCTCGACTGGTACTTATTTTATTGACCCCGAAAGGATGAAAGACAAAGGTCGATCTCAGCGGAATTTGAACTTAGAGCATAAAGCCGGAAGAAATTATGCTAAGCATGTTGTTCGTTGAGCTAAAGGTTTTGCCAGCTCGCCGCCTTCATGTGTTTCAAGAATAATATGAATTTGACCACCTAATAACAAAATAACAAATATATATATATATATATATATATATATATATATATATATATATATATATATATATATATGGGAGAATTTACAAAAAAAACAACAACAGACGAGTACAGGTGGTGTAAACAACAAAAGGATGTATTAGTTTAACGCTCGGGAATAGAGAAAGTCTTTAACGTTTCGAGCTACGCTCTTCAACAGAAAGAATAAGGAGAAAACAAGGAGAAAAACACGGAGAAAAAAAATTGAATGTTGTGGTCAGCGATCTATCATATATACATATATAAATCCCATACATTTAATACAACCTTCAGTTAAATTGCATATATCTGCCACGTAAATAAGCATGAAATTTTCACAGTATTGCACTTATGCGCATGTGTTAAGTGATAGCTGATATCGACTTAGTTCAATTTTAAAAAAATCCACTTTTCACCACCCTCGCACCACTGCCACTTCCACCACCATCACCATCTCCCTCCCTCTCTCTCTGCCTTTCTTTAACCTCACCATCAGAACATCACTCCTCTGCTAAAATTATATTTCTAACTCTCTCTATATCACTACTTTCAACTAACTTTTTTAACCACATAATAAATATTAGTTCCCCCTACTACACATCATAGACGTTCTTTTTCTCCCTCCCTCCTTCTGTCTCACTTTTCCCCTTATCTTTTTTCTCTCTCCTTTTTCTTTCTCCTCTCTCTCCCTTCAACTAATTACTTGAAACTGTTACAATTACATTCCCTCTACCTCACGTCATGGACGCTTCTCTCTTTCTCCCCCAGTTCTCTAATCACGTGAAAGCGTTACCGACCGGCTAAGTAACGCAATGACAAGCAAAATTATTATAAGACTAGTGTACCCGTGCCGTCAGAAATGACGACATGAAAATTATACGGAAAATAAAACTAAAAGATTACAACTTTTTTCTTAATAACTGTTTCAACACCACGTTTCTAGTGAAAACTCTACCACCAATGAAATTTGCCTTGTTTTGGATGGTTATGTACCAACATTTTAATATTATTACTGCTTCTACTTCTGCTCAATGCAACATAAAGTTGTCTCTGGCTGAATACTGGTGATGATAGGATGATGCCAACATTATTGGATCTCTGTTCTTGTGATTTGTTTATAGTTATTGTAAATGCTGGGATAACAAGAAACTGTCTATTCATACTAAAGAGAAGGGTTGTCTCACTGGGACGCAGGTTGATGCGCGGAATAAAGGCCACCTTTCTTACTTCCACTAAGTATTTTCCCATGAATGAAAAGATCTTTGATGGACAGCACTAAGATCCGGATCCTATTGAGTAAACCTGTCATTAGGTTCAGGGTCCTTAGCAACATGACTATTGAATGCCTCTTCAAGGTCAGTATATGAGGTGGCATCCCAGAAAGTGTCAGTGAATTTAAAAACTCCACTTCAACAATGGTGTCAACGTTTCTGCAGATTGTTGCCTCACCAGGCAATAATGACATTATATCAGTGTTTATGTGAAGATAATCTTTGTTTTTAGGTGTCAAAATGATTGTCGATGACACTCTTTCAACTGCCTCGTCATTGTCTAGTAATAATTCTTTCCCCAAAACTTCTCTAATAATGTTATTTGTAGATACCATGTTTTGGGGGATTTCTATGAGGTTTTCTTCCAGCCCTTCATTGTTGGAGAGGGTTCCATTTCCAACCGCCAAAAGCCACTTGTTGAAGTCATCTTGTCCAGTAATGCGCATATTTTCTGTCAAACTGAGTTTTGTTACGAAATGCCAGAGAGGAGATTGCTTAATTGAGGACTCAATTACTGCTGCATTGAATCCTCTTGGGATAACAAGAGCAGTATGTCTGAAGTCTATGCCAAGTAGCAGCACTTTTCCATCGAATGGTCTGGGGGAATTCATTATTTGCCTCAGCAACACATCAATGACTCTCAGAGCATTGTATGATAACACTGATGCTTCATCAATAATTAAAAGATGAGTCTGTTTTAATTTTTCAGATGATTGAAGGGATTCTCATGTGAGAGTTGGAACTATCATGTAATGGGACGGGTAGCTTGATTCCACTGTGAACAGTCCTTCCATAAATGAGCAAATCATCAGCTATACCTGTAGTAGCATTGGAAAGGACACACTTGTTTTGCCTTTTTAGAGAAGCTATCAATGTATTGTACAGGTAGGTCTTTCCCGTTCCTCCTGGGCCATCGAGGAAAAAGAATCTACTCTTTCATCGTCATTGATAGCTGCAGTAATGTGTTCTTAAACCTGGCACTGAGCCTAAGTGAAGGATGCAATGCGCCGCTCAATATCAACTCGTTCAACATTGTTCTTTTCTGCAGTTACTTCATGAAAGGCTGCTGTAGCTGGGACTGGGAGATATAAATCTCTGCAGCATAGCACATGTACTCGCAGTGTTGACTCAATATCATTTAATTCTCTCTAGATGGCCACCTCTCGAGTGTTAATTCTTGTGAAATCCTTAATCATATCCTCCTCAAACTGGTGGTACAGCTGCGAAGAGTTAGCTGGGGTGTTGAAGATGCAAATGAGAGCAAACAATTGTCTTAGCTGAAATGGCGTACTTGTAAGGGACGCTTTTTCTATGCACCTGCGCCATTCTTCATCATTTTGAACTAAATTTCTTTTTTAAATGAGTTGGAGACTACACCATCTGCTGTTTTCATATCTTCATGACTTCGACCTCCAGGAATGTGCAACAGCAATAGTGTCAAGTAAAATCGTTTCTCATCCTTCGGGTCAACGGTGTAGTCTGGAGATGACTTTATCGTCTCCCCTTTGTCTGTTCTTCCATAAAGTAGTCTGCTCATTGAAGACATAACTGTACAGAATATCCGAATAATGCAAGTTCCAGGTATTTTCATCTGTTTGATTCAGAGGATATCAAGGTGTCAGTGGTGTGTTCTTCTGTGTTGCTCTCTCAAGTGCCTGTGTCTCTTGACCCTCTTCAAAGTATATAAGTTGCTCTTGTGGCAGATGAACAGGCAGACGAATAGCTGAATGAGATCTGTCATGCATCTTATTCTCAACAGTCGCACATACTTTCAGGAGCACTCACATACCTAACATCTAAATGGTTGCGTACTTCATCATGCACAATCTCATTGTTTGAAGTTGCTCTTGTGGCAGATGAACAGGCAGACGAATAGCTGAATGAGATCTGTCATGCATCTTATTCTCAAGCAGTCGCACATACTTTCAGGAGCACTCACATGCCTAACATCTAAATGGTTGCGTACTTCATCATGCACAATCTCATTGTTTGAAGTTGCTCTTGCAGCAGATGAACAGGCAGACGAATAGCTGAATGAGATCTGTCATGCATCTTATTCTCAAGCAGTCGCACATACTTTCAGGAGCACTCACATGCCTAACATCTAAATGGTTGCGTACTTCATCATGCACAATCTCATTGTTTGAAGTTGCTCTTGTGGCAGATGAACAGGCAGACGAATAGCTGAATGAGATCTGTCATGCATCTTATTCTCAAGCAGTCGCACATACTTTCAGGAGCACTCACATGCCTAACATCTAAATGGTTGCGTACTTCATCATGCACAATCTCATTGTTTGAAGTTGCTCTTGTAGCAGATGAACAGGCAGACGAATAGCTGAATGAGATCTGTCATGCATCTTATTCTCAACAGTCGCACATACTTTCAGGAGCACTCACATGCCTTACATCTAAATGGTTGCGTACTTCATCATGCACAATCTCATTGTTTGAAGTTGCTCTTGTGGCAGATGAACAGGCAGACGAATAGCTGAATGAGATCTGTCATGCATCTTATTCTCAAGCAGTCGCGCATACTTTCAGGAGCACTCACATACCTAACATCTAAATGGTTGCGTACTTCATCATGCACAATCTCATTGTTTGAAGTTGTTTCATTGATGTCAACATTGATGGAGTCATATCCCTTATAGATATACTTGTAAATATATTTCGCAGCGGAGACGAAGAGGTAAATCTCAACACAGATATGAGCATTGAGCTTACGGCACATATATTTATTGTAGGGCACTACTTATCGGTTGTCTATTGCATGGTTGCGAACTCGAACTAATGTCCATCGACGTCGCATGTACAACGGGTAACCGTTTGGGTTTATCCGTGTCTCTTGTTGATACTCCTTTGGAAATTCTTTAAGACACTTGTTATTTTCCAGGTAGGGAGCAGCAGGGTTGAGATCACCACAGGGCCCATGGATTATGCACCTTCTCACTATTTCATGTAGTAAGGGTTCAGCGACGGGATCCAGGATATTGACACAGACAATTTAAGTAATTCCTTCTGGATAATACAATTTATTATCAGGGTACAAAATGATCAACAGGCGGGAATGTGGTAAGCCCCTCTTTTGAAATTCAATGGTGTAGCAGTAAGCGGTGACTCTTCCAAATGTATGTTTGTTAGTGACGTCATTCAAGAGTTTGTGCAGCTTTATACTAAATACACGGGCCACCAAGTCCGGTCTATCTGATGAAGTTTGGCTTGGAAATAAATTCTCTCTCACTTCTTGCCAATTAGGATTGCAGGTTATTGTGAGGAAGATATTAGGAGGACTATATATGCACACAATAGCCATGGCGTCTTGATAGCGCTCATGCATATCCCTAGGAGAACTTTGAAATGATGAAGGCAAAATAACTGTGCGTCCTACTTGAGCATTTGCAGCATTCTGTAAATGACCAGCAAGACCACGGTATTGTTCTACTTTTAAACTTTGTCCATAGATAACTGGGTTGAATCTCTAACTTTATGTTGGAGCATTGTAACATTTTGCCTTGAGTTTGCTCTATTTTTTAACCAATCATATGTGGTTGCCAGCCTGGATCTCCATATGGAAAGATCAATACATACGTCATTTGGTCGAGGTTGGGACTTCATTGTTTCTTGGGTAAAACTTGAAATCTCTGTTGAATGGTGGCTCACCGTCAGTATTGTTGAAGACCATAGCTATTTCATCAACTGTTAGTAAATCGTATTTCTACCTATCAGCAGTGCGATCACTGTTGAAGACTAAATTTACGACAAACATGGGCCTCTGTTCCTGTTGGGCATGCTACTCCTCATGCAGTTCTACTTCTCGTGATGTCCTGTAAGATGCAGCATAAACATTGTTCTCTCTGATAATCTTATCCAATCTGTACATCCCCTCAGGTATACATCTTTCACTTGCTGCATTCTGAGCCCGCACTGAGGTGGCTTGAACGCTGTCAACTACATACAGTTGCGCAAATTGCCTCTGTTGGCCCTCAACAGGGTGCATATGCGAAGTCCTATGATAAATTTGGTCGTGCACTCTGAAACAAAATGGACCTCGTCCTTGTGGGTCATCAATGTAAGCATCCATAGATGTGAAAGATAGAGCAGAGTTGTATGACCTTATGTTTTCTTTGAAGTTAACATAATGTGAATGTTGAGGTTCTGACAACAGAGTTCGTAAGTATGGAGGAAATTCTCTTCTAACTGGAGGCAGGACTTACCCTTTATGGCAGCAACTGTTAGACCATTCACCTGATAGTTGCTCCGAAGCAAAATGTTTGGCACAATGTGTTCATGCCACCACAGTTATGAATCTGAACATTCTCTACATAATAAGTATGATTATTTACTAAATTTATATGATTTCCAACTCTTCGCACAACTCTCATGGCGTTCGCATTCTGCTGCCTTCGGTTGTTTCTTCGTTCTTCCGTATCAGTATTAATTAATTCTTCCATTATTCTCTTCATTCGCTCTCTGCGAACATTTGCTTCTTCAGTTTCATTCTCTAGTCTTAGTCTCCTTCTCTCTTGCTTTTAGATCCTCTCTCCCCTCTGCTGCTTGCTCTTCCGTTTCACCTTGGCGCCTTTGCGATGTTCTCTCTCTTTCGATTTCTCTTCTTTGTGCTGCATGCTCTTCCGTTTCATCTTGTCGCCTTTGCGATGCTCTCATTCTTAGATCTTCTCTCTTTGCTTCTTGCTCATCCGTTTCATCTTGGCGCCTTTGTGATGCTCTGTGTCTTTGGATATCTCTCCTTTGTGCAATGAGGTTCTCCTTTTCATTTTGACGTCTTCAAGCCTGTCGCCTTGCATCTTGTGCTCTTCTCCGTTGTCTCATTTCTTGTGATTGATTTAATAATATATTTTTTTAATCTTCTTGCGTCTAGTTCTTCCTGAGTGAGATTGGCTGTTCTTCGCTTTGTCTCTCTCTGGCTAACAGTCGCCTTCTGTCTGCGTCATTCTCTATAGCAGAAGAAAGAGTATCAGTGAATGGATAACAAACACTATATACTGTAAATAAGTTATGAGAGTACGCATTACTAAAAGTGTCAGTAAACTGATAACAAACAATATATACTTCAGAAAAAGATCGGAAATTATCTCCTAATATAAAAACGACCATAGTGTTTTTATATATTTGTGTATATACTGTAAATATACACGACACATTGGAACCGAAATATTAGAGAAAATGATCTTCGTAAAATGTAAACAAAACATTTCACCTATGAAATGATTCGTCTTAGTGTCCACTAACCCTATTCATTATTATATTAGGAGATTGTTATTCATCCTTTCCGGGTCGATGAAATAAGTACCAGATACGCACTGGAGTCGATGTAATTGATTATCCCCCTCTCCAAACATTTCAGGCCTTGTGCCTATAATAGAAAGGATTATTATTATTATTGTCTTTGTTGTTGTTGTTATAATTATAAATTTCTTGAAAAAATGTAATGATTTTTTGTAATTGACATGACAAACGATATCTGGGCAGAAATTTTCAATAAAATCAGAAGAGATAGTCCAAACCAAAAAGAATTCGGATCACGTTCATGATTTTTGAAGTGCTTATCCGTCTTTGGAAGGGTGAGACCAATACAGTTAAAGTTTAGCTTGTGCATATCTAGTACAATACCTAATATATATATATATATATATATATATAAAGAAATCATAACAAAAATAGCTAAGATAGGGAAAGGATACTAGTAAGAAACAGAACAGTCCGACAGAGGAAAGATTCTGAACAGGGTGATTCTGATTAGAAATAGGGCAAGGTATGCTATAGGGAATAAATGAATCAGAGCCATCATCTGCATGAAACAATATAGCCTCAATAATGCTATTAGGCCTACTAGAAACAGCAACTATATTTCCTTCAAATCAAACGGGGAGAATACATAATGAAATCTGAATACGCCTAAAGATACCGGATGGTTACAAGTGGAATGCATTTGATCTTGCGTTTACCAATCGAAGTTGACTTGAAGCTAAAGAAAATAATAGTCAAGTTAGTCTTAATATAACTTATGCTATTGTATTAAAAACCTAACTAGAAATAATTATATGGTGAAAAAATATTAATCATTGACTAATACCGATTCTTTCCTTCATTGCATAATTATTCAAAGTCAGTTTATAAATGGATCCATTTGGTTTGACGGGCAACACTTGTTTTCTTAACGAAACACTTTCAAACTTGGGATACTGGTAGAATGTGTCATATAAAACATCTTTTTCTCTTAGCCTTCTTAACAAAAATTACTTCTTAATAAGTTATTTCATGTTAAAGTTGTCGTATTTCTGTAATTTCAACCAACCACTGACGTCTATTCAGCTGAATACAGTTAGTGCTGTTCGGTGTCAAGTGTGTTATTCCCTGTTTAATTCTATCATTATTCCCTAGTAAGGGTTTAGGGTTTTGGGGTTAGGGTTCGGGTTTTAGAGTTAGGGTTAGGGTTGGGGTTAGGGTTAGGGTTAAGGTTATGGCAAAATAATCATAACCCTAACCGTAATCCTAAAACTAACCCTAACTCTAAAACCCGAACCCTAAAACCCTAATGCTAAAACCAGTACAAACGCACGAACGATGTCATAAATAACAGTGACAAACGAAATATATACCGCTGATTGTTGTTGTTGACAACGGATAGTTTTTGTTGACAAACAACGGCACTAATTTTATTCAAGGGAAAAGATCCCCTGACACCGTTGTTTACATTCCACGGCGTAATTGTTTTCACCTCAATAGACGTCAGTGATTGGTTGAAATTACCGAAATACAACAATTTTTTACATGAAATAACTTCGAATACAAATTTTTTTTATCTGTTCTATAACACAAAATATACAAGTATTCGAAGTTTGAAAGTGTTTCGGTACCAAAAACACTACATAAAAAATGTTGGCCGTCAAACCATAAAGATCCAACATCTTTTTCTCTTAGCCTTCTTAACAAAAATTAGTTCTTAATAAGTTATTTCATGTTAAAATTGTCGTATTTCTATAATTTCAACCAATCACTGACGTCTATTCAGCTGAATACAGTTAGTGCTCTTTTTATAAACAATAATTTTTATCGCTGTCAAGAGTGTTATTCCCTGTTTAATTATAGCATTATTCCCAAGTAAGGGTTTAGGGTTTTAGGGTTAGGGTTGGTGTTAGGGTTATGGTTATGAGTTTTAGGGTTAGGGTTAGGGTTATGAGTGAGGTTATGGCAAAAATAATCATAACCCTAACCGTAATCCTAAAACTAACCCTAACTCTAAAACCCGAACCCTACCCCTAAAGCCCTAAAGCTAAAACCAGCACAAACGCACGAACGATGTCATAAATAAGAGTAACACGGGTAGTTCTTGTTGACAAACAACGGCACTAATTTTATTCAAGGGAAAAGATCTCATGACACCGTTGTTTACATTCCACGCCATTAATTGTTTTCACCTCAATAGACGTCAGTGATTGGTTGAAATTACCGAAATACGACAACTTTTTACATGAAATAACTTCGAATACAAAAATATTTATCTCTTCTATAATACAAAATATACAAGTATACGAAGTTTGAAAGTGTTTCGGTACCAAAAACACTACATAAAACATTAATGAAAAATGTTGCCCGTCAAACCAAAAAGATCCTATTAAATTAATACGCCAGTCAATATGCTACTGTAACAGGAAATCTAGTCCTAGATTCCATTTTCAATCTCTTGTGTGCTGGTGTGCACGAGAATTAACAATATACTTAGCCCATGAGAAAGAGTCCTATTCCTTTTCGAGGAACTATAAAGTGATAAAGGCAGTACTTGTACCGGAACTTCATTGTATTCATGAAAAAGCGAACAGCTGGTTATTCTTGCTCGAAGGTATATTCGCCAGTCCAAACCATCGACAACCAGACCAGACCCACTAGATTTAGTTGTTAAGTCTATAGACACCTATGTGCAGCAGTAAGGGATGTGTTCAGAAGTTGACGGCACTTTTTCTCTTCCTCACTACTTATAGTAACAAAGTTCGACTCTTGACGTTAAACCCTTTTGTAATCATCATGGCTCTTATTTTGTATAAGTATTGATTGGATTCATTCATTCAGCAACTGTGATCCCAACCACATGGTTCCTGGTTCAGTCCCACTGCGTGACATCTTGGGCAAGTGTCTTCTACTAGAGCCTCGGGCCGACCAAAGCCTTGTGAGTGGACTTGGTAGACGGAAACTGAAAGGAGCCCGATGTATATATGTATATATTTATGTGTGTGTCTGTGTGTCTGTGTTTATCTCCCCCACCGTTTGACAACCGATGTTGGTGTGTTTACGTCCCCGTGACGTAGCAGTTCGGCAAAAAAAACTGATAGAATAAATACTACGCTTACAAAGAATAAATCCTGGGGTCGATTTCTTCTACTAAAAGAAAACCCTTTAAGGCAGTGCTCCGGCATGGCTGCAGTCAAAGGACTGAAACAAGTAAAAGAATAAAATAAAATAAAAATTCCAGTTAAAAGTCATACATAAGCACTTTACACATGTGACGAATAACTTCCTAGATTCTTGCCCAAGATTCAAAACCTGGCCGAGATTTTTCTACGTGCCCTTGGCTTTTGCACTTAGAAATTTATGAGAGTTAACTGTCACACTTAGTTAAGTTCTATTGTTTAAGTGAACATTGTGGGGTTAAATAGGGTTCAAGCAGATAGCAGACGAAAAATCCTTTCTTCACCCTGACCTAATTTAGTTCGAAAAAATATGAGTACGGAACCCCAAAACGGTTCCACCTCTTCACTTGGTCCCTCGCTAGAAGAGCACATTTGTCTGCTTCTCATTTCAAGTATAGTTTGTCTCTGCGCAATAATACAACTTTTACCCTCTCTACTTGTTAAAAGTCTTTTACTCTTTGTCCTTCTAGCAGTCAACAAAAAATGAAGTTTATTACTTACAAAATGGATAACAGAACACAAATTATCATTGTATGACCACAACTCGAAGAAGTTGTATCTTACATTGTAACGATGAAAATAAAGGGCTATTTCAACTAATAATTATATACTCTTTTATTCTTTTACTTGTTTCAGTCATTTGACTGTGGCCATGCTGGAGCACCGCCTTTAGTCGAGCAAATCGACCCCAGGACTTATTCTTTGGAAGCCTAGTACTTATTCTATCAGTCTCTTTTGCCGAACCGCTAAGTTACGGGGACGTAAACACACCAACATCGGTTGTCAATCGATGTTGGGGGGACAAACACAGACACACAAACATATACACATACATACATATATACGACGGGCTTCTTTCAGTTTCCGTCTACCAAATCCGCTCACAAGGCTTTGGTCGGCCCGATGCTATAGTAGAAGACACTTGCCCAAGGTGCCGTAAATAGATTTTCTTCCTCTCGTTTATTTGCTACATAATAATCGTTGCATAAATGTCTTTAAAGACATTGGTACATCTCCCGTCCCTTTTGATTACCTAGCTTCTTATTTGAAACAGTTTGTATGTTTTATGTTTGGGGGTAAGATGTGAATATTGCCCTGTATGACATGCTCCGTCTTGGTACATATGCAGGAGTCACTTCATCAAAAAAAAAAAAAAAAAAAAGCTCTCTTTTGGAGCTAACAACGTGTGCTAATGATCACTACTGTTTGAAGCAAATATCAGGAATCCTTTTCGCAGATGAAATGGGATGGAAGTTGATGGTCTTGGAGATCACCAAATTGACTGTTGCGGCCCTCTGTCGAATCTGGTAGACATTTTGAAACTCAACTACTGCAACTGGAAGAAAATCAATTGTAGACATGAGACAAATTTGGAAGTACAAGTATTTTCATAAATATTATGCAGTAGTGTAATTGGAATACGGTGCTCAGAACTGCATAAATGCTCGAGTTTTAAGAACGTAGTAAATGAAGCTGTTGTGTCTGACTCCGAAAGTAAAAAAGTTTAGAAGCCAAAGCAATGTATTTTTAAAGATCTAGCTCTTACGTTATTTAAATGCAAGGGTTAAAATAAAACACAACTGAAAACAAAATATATCTACGTGATGCTGTTTGTGCTTATTGATCAATTTAAGTTTATGTCCATAGCAAATAGATATATGAAACAAAGTTTTCTATACTAAATCCGACAACTCGTATATTTTTCCTCCAGTAGTAACTAAAGCAGCTAAAATTTCAAAAGTCTAGAGCAGTGGTTTTCAACTAGGGTTCATACAAGATTTTTAAGGGTCCACGCAACAAAATAGTAAATTGGGGATACCCAATAATATCTTAAGGGACCCTGCAAAAATTTTGCTTTTGATGTATGTATTGGTATGTATTGCAAGAAACAGCTAGATTTCTTTCTCTAACATTTTACATAGTTCGACCAACACAAGTTAATGTGTGAATAACAAAATAGGAATTTTGAAAGACGTTTCTATAAAACCAGTTTTTCAACATCGAATGGCTACCCCACCAGAATAAAATAGTAATCAAAGGGGTTGGGAAACCCTGGCGAAGAGCCCCTTTCAATTTATGAATATTGTAGTATATTGTAAGACTTCTGGAACAATAATTAACACCATGCAGCGTAGCTCATAAAAATTTACATAACATTTCTATTTCCTTAAGTTCATCACAAATTTGATCAGGTAGTACTAGTCTTCACATGAGCTCCCATTAATTACTGAAGACTGACTTTTAATAAACTAGAAATTAAAAAAAAAGTGTCCCTACAGCAAAATCACGAAACTATGAAAAGAAATTTGCAAAGAAATGTTATTGCATCAATGTATACTTGATGTATCATCCATTAACATGGGTTTTGTCACATACACACAAAAGTACACTTTATTTTGCCTAGCAACCTGAGACATCAGCCTTGCGTAGATTAATCAGTATAAATTGCACAGTGGATCTGGAAAAGTCAACATTTAATTAACTTATAGTTGATGTACAACACACGTTAGTTTTAGGGACACTGAAATTACTGATCAGAGATGTATACTCAATCAGTCTATAACTGTAAGCTGGTCCCACACGTGTCGCATGAAAATCGGAAATTAAGCATATTAATGGTCCACACACTAGCTTATAGCAAATATCATTGCCATCAGCTACTAACTAGCTTTGCTCTGTTTTAAACACACATCTTCACCCCTTGTCAAAATAATCAGAAACCACAACTCTCCTGACGTTAACTTCTCACACACACACACACACACACATACAGCTAGTCAACAAAATATTCTAACACACGTACCTTCAACTACATACTGCTAGCAGTTCAACCAATCGTGAATATATAATGAAGTCTTGAGTGTCAAAGCTATTTTAACTGTTCTCTCTCTTGACCGTTAGTGGTTCAGTATTTCATTGTAATGTTGTATGAGATAAAATATTTATAGATTTCAGAGGAAAAAGACCTCAATTACTCCTTTTCGAAGACTTCACTCACTCAATACTGACATTTGTAAACCGCGTTTACACGTGGTAAACAAAAACAATACACTATCTTTTATATTTATTTTGTAATTTTTTCTTGACAACTTTGGTAGATACGTTGAAATCTATGTTTAACTGATGAGATCATAATAACAGCAAAACATATTCGGAGTTTTCTCCCTTACTCAAACATGCCAAATAAAAATATTAGTAATTTACATTGCTTTTTTTTCTTCACTACCTAATTCGTTCTATTTAGCCCTTATAAATACTTCCTATATTAAATATGTCATCACCAATTTAAATAAGGTACTGTCACACAATATATGGCAATTATTAAACGAAATATATTTAATTTTTCAAATATTTTAATTATAGTCATCCTAGTCCTTCCGAAATATTTTGTTAACTATTATGTTTTTATTCAACTTTCTTGTTTATTAAAAAACAAAAACAAACAAAAACAGGCGCAGGAGTGGCTGTGTGGTAAGTAGCTGGTTTACCAACCACATGGTTCCGGGTTCAATCCCACTGCGTGGCACCTTGGTCAAGTGTCTTCTACTATAGCCTCGGGCCGACCAAAGCCTTGTGAGTGGATTTGGTAGATGGAAACTGAAAGAAGCCCGTCGTATATATATATATATATATATATATATATATATATATATATATATATGTATGTATGTGTGTTTGTGAGTCTGTGTTTGTCCCCCCCCCCACTACCATCGCTTGACAACCAATACTGGTGTGTTTACGTCACCGTAACTTAGCGGTTCGGCAAAAAGAGACCGATAGAATAAGTACTAGGCTTACAAAGAGTAAGTCCTGGGGTCGATTTGCTCGACTAAAGGCGGTGCTCCAGCATGGCCGCAGTCAAATGACTGAAACAAGTAAAAGAGTAAAAGAGTAAAGAGTAAAACAACCAAAAAAAACCCATTTAAAGATGTTAATATGATTTCTTCCTGCATTATCCTACACTTTATTTGCTGAAATATAATTTTAGAAAGTAGACCTCTCTAGCAGCAAACAGCAAGCTCTGAAATCCATTTCGAAACTTTTGTAAATCGTGTATGCCTGTTGCTTGCCTGGCTTAGAAAGTAGCTTCTGTGTCACTTGCACGAGCAACATCTGGTCGGGAGCAGACAGCAAGTAGCGAAAATATTTTATTTTTGTTTATTTGCTTTAACTGTACTCTGGACCAGATTTCGGGGGGTATCCCCCATCCCTAGTGTGTAAAATACCTTTTTGATGTTTCAGAACGTATAAATCTACAACCATGTGATCGGTCAAATCTGATAACCGCTGTATTTACTTTTTACGAACAGATAAATAAAAGTTGTCCCCGTCAAAGATATGTGTACGAAATTGTTTGCAGCCCTTCTCCATGTGCATAGTTCATAAAAATCTATTGGCTTAATAAAAACAGGCAAAGATAAATTTCTGCAGGACAGAAAAACTTGACAAACTGAGATAAACATCCTTAGATACTTAAAATGTAAATACAGTAGTTTGATAGTAAAACCCTGGGCTGCTAGCCTAATTTCATAACCACTTTTCATTTTATTTTATAGAGACAAGTTAGCATGCATTATTATAGATATGAATACAGAATTTAGGAAAAAGCAACAGGAACAAAGGATACAGACTTTTGACTGATTTAATGTTTTTTTCTTTTAAGTTTCATTAAAAAATCTGTTTACTTGGACTATTATTTTTCCCGTTACTTTTAACCAAAAATTGAAACTTTTTTTCTGTGGTATTTTTCCTGTGATTTCATTTCTGTTCACCAAATATTTAGAGGAGTCTTTTTTTTTTTCGTCGAGAATGTTATTATTTCTATTTACTGTTATTCCTGTTAATGCTTTAAATGGGATTCGTTTATTAAGTTATTTGGATGCATTTCTTTAACTGCCAACCACTTGAGTGCTTTGAAATATTAATTTAGAGATAAAACTTGCTACCACATTTATATATATATATATAAAAAGATATTCTTATTATTAATATTCATATTATGATGAAAAAAGTACTACAAAAAACAACCCTTTTAACCATGAAATAAAATATGGAAAAGTTAATTGTGTCCCTTCGTCTTAGCGACAAGTGTGAATAAAATGAATTACTTTTGCTACTATTTATTACTAAATAAACATTACAACTTTCTAAAAACACAATGAAAGTTATATTAGTTATAGATAACAATTCTTTTACATATATACATAACAATTTTTTCATAGTTCATTAAATCAATTTAAGTAAAATAACATCAAAAGTTTAAACTACCGCACGCGGGTAATGATGAGAAAGAGTTTGCACTCACTTGCCTACTTAGTGAAGGTCTATATTGAAAACGAGGTAATTTCCGGCATCCATTAAGAAGAGAAGCTAGGTGTTGTCGTTTCGCTTGTGGAACGCCTTAAGGTTGGTGTTGCTTCATTTTAATAGTTGTTTTCGCTCTATATGCAGTTTATTTGATATTTTTCATTTAATTTAAAACTACGTTCGATGAGGTTCACGTAGTTTTAGTCTCTGAAATAGAAACTTATTTTTTTAAATAGGCGCTTCTTTTCTCACCATTTAAAAACTATTTAAGAATAATTGATATTTCCTTTTTAGTATGCATTTGCTTAAAAAAAAATGCGTATGCTTGTTGAATTATTAAATTAACTGCTAAATACTTGTCATTTTGCCAGCTATCTGCTACGCAAAAAAAAAAGAGAAAAAAAAAGACATTCACACTGTTAATTATCAGAGAATTTAAGAAAGAAATGACAGGTTCACCGCTTGTTATATGTAGTTTATTTGTAAGTTAAGGCAATTTTATAATTGACTTTTTTTTGTTGCATTTATCGTTAGAGTCTGTCAGAACGACAGTCTGAATATCCCAACTGCGAATGAGATGGCTACTGCAGACGAAGGTGAGATATTTTACCAAGTTGAGTTAAACAGAACAACTTGGAGAATTCCAGAACGTTATCAGAGACTTGCTCCAGTTGCATACGGTGCTTACGGTCAAGTTTGGTAAGTAATTTATTATTATTATTAAAAATGAGCAAAATAAATAAATAAATAAATATGCTGATGATGATTACTTGTAGTTCATCAAGGGATGTAACTCTGATGTCTTGACCGCTCTTTTATGTCTCCTCTCCCCAAATAAATTCCAACAGTTTTGTTGTGTGTGTGTATGTAAATAAATATATATATATATATATATATATATATATATATATATATATAATCATATATTTTATTATTCGGCTCCTAGTTTAAATTTACTTTCATGTTATTTAGTATATTGGGATATTTATACGTTTGTATCGTATTACTACTAATTACCTTGGCCGTCACACCCAACCCATTTAGTGTGCTGCTAATTATTCTAATTCAACAGTTAGTTTCTTTGCTGCAGTACTTTTTATTTATTTGTTTCTTAGTTATTGTAACGCCGAACAAGCATGAAGAGAACAAGTTGACAATATAACAGTTTTGGAACGAAGTCTGTGTGTGAGATTTAGTTGATTTCAAAAATAGGAAAATAACTAATTTTGGTCAGTTAATTAAAAATAAAATTGGTTCAAAAAAAAAAAAAAAAAATTTCTTCAGTCAGTTAAGAAAAGATACTTTTACGAAGAAATAGTTTATATATATATATATATATATATATATATATATATATATATATATTGTTGTTGTTGAAGTATGTGTAAACACTCAGTAATTTTGAAAACCGAACAGGATGTGTTTCTTGTAACCTCAGCACTAGATGTGCATTTTTATGTTTGCCGTTCTTATAATATAGAAAGTGTATATTCTTCTAGTGTAGTAAGGATTGTCGTTGCTGCTTAAAGACTCTTAGAAAAAATTTTCTCGTGTAAAGTTACGTGCGATCGTTTATAGTTTATTTCATACATGGCAGTTTTCGCATTTATGGAGGGGTGGGGTGGGGAAATGATCATCGGACGAGGGGTTTCATCGTAATATAGAATACACCTATGAATATAATAATTGAAATAGAACCCCCAATACTAAAAATAGTATAAGTGATATTACTGATTTTGGGGAAACCTGTCAACAGATATGTGTTGGGAGTTGAAAGCTGATGTAAAATTATGTGATACATCCAACTTAGCAAAAGCTTCGTAAACTGTCAAGTGAAACCGCTTTACACATTTCTCTTTGGCATTTCATCAACATTCTTTTTAGTTTAAATGGGATTGTGGAAACTTGAGCTGAGAAATATACCTGAGAAATTAGAGTCATATTCTGAATGTAAATGAACATATAAAAGTGCATCTGTGTCTACAATCATTGACAAAGTAGGTTGATGTTTTTTTTGAGGGCTGACATGGGGAGGTGCGGCTGTTTTGATATTTGGCCGGTTTAAAAAGATTATTTACATTATGTCTTTGACTAAAATTGTTGAATACTATTTTAAGTTTTTTTTTTGTATATGATGTATATTTTTTCCTTTATAGAGTTTTACGATACCGTCTAATGATTTTCTAGTTAATTATAACTATGCATGGTAGTTAAAAAGTTACTAGAGAGATTTCGTATCTAGATTGGGCAGTATATCTTGTACGGTAGTTGGTTTGGCGGCAAGAACATTGAATAAACTGATCGACAGAAATACAGATTATTATACTTTAAAATGTTTGGTGATGGTTCAAAGCCTACCATTTGCTTTAATATTTTTTTCACAGAAATCTGTTATAATAATTGTTTATAATTTAGGCACAAAGTATTTTTGAGGGGAGTGGAGTTAGTCAATACTACCGTCTCCAGCACTTAACTGATAGTTTTAGTTTATCGACTCCAAAAGTATGAAAGAGAAAGTTAACTTCAGTAATCAATTTGAAACCAGACTCGAAAGCAGTGTTTCTCAACCTTTTTGCTCATGCGTAACCCTTAAAATAAATTATATGTCTCAAGGAACCCCTGCACAAAAAAATTATATACCATATCTTTCTCATATTTTTCATCGTAGTTCACATGGTAAATATATATATATATATATATATATATATATATATAACGATCATGAAATCAGCATTAGCTTATCTCACTCTTTCTCGCGGAACCCTAGGGTTCCGGGGGACCCTGGTTGAGAAAACGTTGCTCTAAAGAGTTGGAAGAAATACTCCAAGTCATTTGGTCTGACCCTTTAACAATTCAGCCAGTCGATCCTAATATAATGATGCTAATATTTGTATTTCCATAGAGCCTAAGATTTAGATGTGTTCTTCAACAAATAGTCATTACATGCATTGTATTTTCTGTGACTTATAATGTTCTCAAGTCTTTCTAAGTCTATCTTAACTCTCATTACTTTCCCTCGTCAACTCATAATATTGTAATGTATGTTCATTCTAGTGAAGATTTCTTCTGTACATTGACTAATTGTCTGTTACCTCACTTGCAGTGTTTCTCCATGCTGGCATGTATTTGAAAATGTCTGCTGTGCAGCATGTCATTATTGCTGTTCTTTTATCTTATCTGTGAGGCCCAGCTTCCTGGTATCAACACTTTGCCTAATATTTCTTTTTTTGGTCTTCACATAGCATAAGTACTTTCCACTGGTAGCATTCACCCATCACTTATATTACTTATTTGTATCTCTGGCTTCGATGCTTGGCCACTCGCTCATTTCACTTGTGTTCTGCTTTTCATACAAATAACCATCACATTTCTAAAGGATCAGGCTTAACGTTTTCCAGTTTCAACAGACTTCAAATTTATTATATTGATATCTCACTGTTCCTTCTCTTCTAAGCTAGAAGATACTTCAGGCCCCACAATTATTGATACTCTACAAAGCTTCGCTAAGGCTCACAGTGGAGCTATGTTCTGACATGTTGAGCAGTGCCATTACTGCATGTACAGACATCCTAGGCAACACTTAGAAAAGAGCCACCCAGCTGATTAGTAGAATGTCACACACTACAGTCTCAACCCTACAAGCATGTTGTCTCTTTTCTCTGCCTTTTCCACCACTATTGTGGCCTTTGCTCTTTGGAACTAGCTGGAATCCTGCAGCCTCCACTCAGGTACTTCAGTCTAACTCACTAACACCCTGCCCTGTTACTAATCATTTTGCCCTGTCCTTCCTTCCTAGAACATCTTCCCCCTGGAATTTCCTTTCTGCCTATGTTTCCTGCAGGTGTTCAGTTCCAAAGGTTCAAGAGGCAGATTAATGACTTAAATCTCACTGGACAAGGAAGACCTGCAAAGGTTATGTGCACTATCCCTTCTTCCAACCTAACAAGTTAAAAAAAAAAAAAAGTCATGCAGTGTCACTAAGAGTTTGTCCTCAGCATTAATAGAGAAACATTTTGTTGCCAACAGCTTCTTAAACTGATTCCACTCTTTCCTTACACTAGCAGCTATACTTTCATTACAGTCACTGCATGTACTAATTAGGTTGTATAATTAATAGAAACCTGCAATGTCTTAAGCCATATGAGCATTTCATTTACCTCTTCTTCATGGCTGTTTCTGCTATTTACCATTTTTGTACATTGCTTGCATCCTTTGTCTAGCCATAGCTTGCAGCAAATACACTGTGTTGAATTCATACTGACTCTTCTCCTGCCCATCAAGTAAGGCCACTTTCTAAAAGGTACTAAGAGTTCTTTCCTCTGTTACTAACTATTACTTTGGGCTTTTGCTATCTAGATCATACTTTGAAATTTAGAACTTTTTCTGAAATATTTTGATTTCTGTTGTTGCGGAAACAATTATTAGCTGAAGATGAAAAACACATACATGAAATTCTTCTCTGAACTCACTTTTATCCATAATCATACTAATAGCACCATGCTGTATAATTTAAGCTTTTAAGGCCATTTACCTACATCCAACTTTCTTTAGTGTCCATCAGACTGCTGATCAATTGGACCCTGTTTAGTAAGCCCTTCTTCAGAGAGACAGAAGCTAAATTCAGTGGTTTATTAGTTACAAACTTCTCTTAAAGTTGTATTACTAGAAATGTAGGTTTTGTGGTTATATGTCTTAATACAAACCCAAACTTCATCTAATTGATTTCTGAATCTGTTTTTCTAAAACACTTCAAGCACTCTAAAATCGTAGGTCATCAGTTTGAGGTCTCTGTAATTGGCCCTCTTCAGGAAATTTTGTTTTACCCTTATAAAACTTGATTAAGTTAGTGATTAATTAACATTAATGTCTTTTGACAATATTTGATTATGGAAGCAAGTAACTTGATTGTGTTTAGCTTGTGAACAGTTATCCTTGATGGTCTTGATGCTTTTCTGTTTTCAATACTTTTATAGCTTTTCTAACTGTACTGAACTGTACCTTAATAATCAGCTACTATATTTCTTACTCTTGTGGAAGTATCTTACTCATCATCATCATAATTTGATGTCTGTTTTCCATGCTGGCATGGGTTGAGTGGTTTGACTGAAAACTGGTAAGCTGGGGAGCTGCACCAGATTTCAGTCTGATTTGGCATGGTTTCTACAGCTGGATGCCCTTCCTAATGCTAGCCACTCCTAGAGTGTAGTGGGTGCTTTTTAGTCTTTCCTTGATATTCTACAATATCTCAGTACATGTAGCCCACTTTTCACTATCAGTGAGGGTAAGTTCACTATTGTTGTTTCAGGTTCACTTCCTGATTAGCATCCTAGTTCATACAAACACACTGTCCTGCACTTTAAAATACTTCACATTCATCATCCTTTGGGCACTGATCATTTGCAAACCTCTTACTCCCATCATCTACTCTGCTGACTTGTGAAGTGTATTTTACTTAAATTATAATTTTATATAAGTGGACCAACCGTACTTTAATTTTTTTTCTTTTTCAATTTTACTGTGTACCTGCATTTGCTTTATATATCACTCCCTTCCTGAAATAACACTAGTAGGACCCGTGAATATTTCACAGAATTAATGGTAAACCTATTAGGTTATTTCTGAAAACTTTATCCAAGAAACCTGTAAGTGTAGCCTGTGTTGTGTCTGTATGGAAAGATAGTCTCTCATCTGCTACTCATTGAAAAGTGAAAGAAATTGAAATATGATGATTACTTAATGCACATTATATACTTTATGCACAATTTTATAGACTTAATACACAACCCTCATAAAATATTCATTTTTATTTTCCCATTTTTCCCAGAAACAAAAAAAAAAATCGTTGTACGTATGGTACAACCTTTAGTTAAATTGCATATATCTGCCACATAAATAAGCTTTAATATTTCACGGAATTACTCTTACGCATTAGGATGAAGAACACTCTTTGAAACTATGTTAGTTGACACTTTCCTGTACTCTCAATCCTTAGTCTTATCTTTATCTTAGTCTTGCAGGGCCATGAAGAGAAATCAGAAGCAATTATTGTATTGCTAGAATCAGTTTATAAAATTGTGCTGATTCTGCTTCAGTGTAAATTGTAAAATAATGCATAAATATTTCCTCTTTCACAAATATTAATTTCACAAATTTTTTTCGCTGAAAATAAATCACATTTAAAGTTTTCTATGAAGGAAAATCTAGTGAATGGAATTTTGTTTCTAGAACAAGGTGTTAGTCATCATCATTATCGTTTAACGTCCGCTTTCCATGCTAGCATGGGTTGGACGATTTGACTGAGGACTGGTGAACCAGGTGGCTACACCAGGCTTCAATCTGATTTGGCAGAGTTTCTACAGCTGGATGCCCTTCCTAACGCCAACCACTCTGTGAGTGTAGTGGGTGCTTTTATGTGCCACCGGCACGAAGTCCAGTCAGGTGGTACTGGCAACGGTCACGCTCAAAATGGTGTATTTTACATGCCACCTGCACAGGAGCCAGTCCAGCAGCACTGGCAACGATCTCACTTGAATGTCTTTACATGTGCCGCCGGCACAAGTGCCAGGAAGGCGACGCTAGGCACAATGCCATCACGATTTCGCTTTCGCTTGCTCCAACAGGTCTTTGCAAACCGAGTTTCGTGTCCGTCAAGTTGCTTTAAATGTTCAGTTTTTTTAGTTTTTTGATTTTGGCGAACTTCAGATTTTAGAACTGGCAAACAAAGATATTCCTGATTTTCTTTTACAGTATTTTTATGGTTTGTTTTTATATCCTTTTACTTTATTAGCCTTTTGATAAAAAACATCTTTTAACTTAAGTTTTGTCTTATCTTTAATTGTTTGTAACTTTTTTTAACAAATAATCTAATGAAACCACAACTACAGAGCTATTGCTTTTTAAATCCAGACTTGAACCTGGTTAGCATGCTAAAATGTAGCCTGTTGATTCCACATTGTCTGTGTATGTTGTGTATGATTTCTAGTAATATAAGAAATATATGATTAGTTAAATAACAAGTAAAGGAGTTAAAGTTCAGTGATTCCATAACTTTAGGAACTGAAGATTTTGTGTACTGACTCCACAGCCTTGCAACTGTATCCCTAATTTTAACATTCGCATCTATTGAACAACTCTCGCATATTATTCTCTCATTATAGGCTGTTATTAATTTCCCATTTGGTGATGAGTGTCTGCTCTGATAGTCATCAGAGATCATATCTTCTGTACAATGCAGTCAACTAAAGAAGTGATCTGATCTATCATGGTATTTTTAGTATTTCAGTTAATAGTTTTTGTGGTGGCCACATCCATCTATCTTCTGTACTCTATAAGTTCTCTGTTTACTTAGTCCATGTGAACATTTGCTAAAGTTAAGTGTAAGCTGACCTTATCTCTTTCCATACTCTCCTTTCTTTGATTCCATGTTTTTCCTCCTTTTACTACATTAAACCTTATCACACATATCTTTAATTAACATTAGGAGATTCCTTCTAGAAATATGTTTTGTGTTTATAACTATTTTCTGTCTCTTCCTGTTCAGAACAAAGTTTATCTAGTTCTTAGCTTTTCTTAACTATTGCTAAACCAGTCTACTAGTTTCTTTTGAAGTCATAATCTCCAAGAGCACTAATGAGCATGGAGGTAAAAGAGTGCATTTGTTGTTACATCTCTCTACATGTCCAGTACTTGCTCTTTCACTTGCTTGATAATATTCTATCCATTCATCTGCAAAGCTCATAGGAAGGGAACTCTCGGATGCACTCCCCAGAGGGTCTTATTAGAAGCAGCCATCAACAAATGTTCCTACTGGATACCAAGAGAGATCCCCAAGGCTTGACTGTTTTCCTACTATCTTACTCACAGCCTACTCCCATGTCTCCTGCCTTTTGATGTTGCTGTTAAATCCGTATAGTGTGAATATTTGGTCACCCGCACTTTGTTGAGGATGAAAGCTATGCTGCTTGTCAGCTAACTTGCACTTGTCAGTGTCCCTACATCGCTTTTCCAGACACCTAGTGTAGACTTCACTGGGGAGGCTTAACAAGGAGCTTCCTCTATTATTAAAGCACTCATGTTTTCCTTTTTAAAAATTGTGATTATCACTCTTAATTGCCATTGATTTGATGCATCTCCAGAAGGCCAGGCTACTTGGCATACATGGGTAAGCCAGAGAATACATTCTCTCTTAACATCTCTGGCCAAATTGCATTCTCCCCAGTATCCATCTCACTTTTGATTGCTTTAATTACTCTTATGACTTCAACATTTGTGAGGGTAGTCTTTGGCTTCAAATGCACTTTGTGTACACCTGAAAGTGTTATGATCTGATATTGGAGCTGGGCAAAGAATTCTCTTCATCTCCTGAAGATGCACTTTTCAACAGAGGGAAGAAATACAATGACTTCCTAATGTCTTGTATGGAGGGGGCTTACGTAGCTGGCAGATCGTCTGCCAGAATACCTTATTTGTTGCCTGAAAGTCAGATTCCACCTTAACCTCCAAATCTTGTGACTTAGCTTTGGATGTCTTTATTGTCTTTACATAGAGGAAGACTTGTTTTCAAGCCAAGCTCACTACCTTTTTTTGGTGGTGGTGGGTGGATGGGCAGGGGCGGGGGCTGATAAACAACACCTTTAACTTCCTTGTTATGACAAGAGTTCTCCTGCATCATGGTGCAACATCGAGCTACTTTTGTCCTCACCATTGAACACTGAAGAAGAAACTGCTGAATGACCTCTACTTCATTTCAGTATCCTCAGTTTGTTGAGGAAGTTCTCTGAATTTGGATGCAGCAATGTCTGTCAAGTTAGTGGTGTGGGCTGATATTCTTGTTTGAGGAATATATGTATATATATATATATATATATATATATATATATATAGTGTTGTGATCGATACATTACTTATCAATTATTCCGAGATCAATTTTATCATTCGCCTTAATTACATGACTTAAAGTGATATCTTGTTTTTATTTCAATTAAGACAATTAGACTATTGGCATGTTTTGTTTTAATCTCCTATTACCAGCAATCTGCAGTTAATGAGAAGAAGCAGTATTGTAATGAACTTCATTGCAGTCATAAAAGATCTTTACTAGCTCTATCTGATGTTATTTTTGGAAGTCTCAAAATCTACTTAATTCATGTCATTGCATTTGAAAAAAGTATTCATTATTTTCTTCAATATTTCTTTGTCTATGTTAGATGGGGACTTATTTAAGGTGTTACCAACTCTTACCTGTTTTTCACGGAAGGGATTTGTTAGTCCACAGGTCTTTAAAAGTGTAGAGCAATGGGTTATAATGCCAAGCCATGAAATATCAGCATTTGTGCATGTTCACATACACACATTTTCCTTGGTGAGTCTAAAATAGATCTGTCAATTCTTTTATATGCTGATTGAAAGTCAGATCTCAGATTAATCCCCAAAACATCCCTTGAATCAGCTTTGGGTATCTTTACTGTCTATGCACTGCAGGTGCAAAAAAGAAATCTTTCCAAGCTAAGCTCTGTTAAGCCCTGTTTGCTTTCCTACCACATGGTTCTGGTCCCAATGTGTGGCACCTTGGGCAAGTGTCTTCTACTACAACTCAGCTGACCAATTCCAAAATGGGTGCTTTTACATGCTACTGGCATGAGGGCCAGTCAGGCAGTACTGGCAACGGCCATGCTCAAATGGTGTTTTTTACGTGTCAGCTGCACAGGAGCCAGTCCAGTGGCACTGGCAATGACCTCGCTTGAATGCTTTTTCAAGTGCCACTGGCACAATTGGCTGTAAGGCGACACTGGTAATGATCACACTCGAATGGTGCTTTTTATGTGCCACCAGCACAGAAGCCAGACAGCTGCTCTGGCAACGATCCTGCTTGGATGGTGCTATTAGCGCTCCACTGGCACGGGTGCCAGTCATCTAATTTGATTCGATTTCGATTTCACTTGCCTCAACAGGTCTTCGCAAGCAGAGTTTTGTGTCCAATGAAGGAAGGTATGCATAAGTGGGCTGGTTACACCCATGGCATAGGCCACGGGTTATGGTCTCACTTGGCTTGCTGGGTCTTCTCATGCACTGCATATTTCCAAAGGTCTTGGTCACTAGTCATTGCTTCGGTGAAGCCTAATGTTCGAAGGTTGTGCTTCACCTACCTCTTCCACAAGTTCCCTCAACCGCTAGGGTGTGGCACTTTTTCACACAGCTATCCTCATCCATTCTTGCCACATGACCATACCAGCGCAGTCGTCTTTCTTGCACACCTCATCTGATGCTTCTTAGGTCTAACTTTTCTCTCAAGGTACTTACACTCTGTCGAGTATGCACACTGACATTACACATCCAGCGGAGCATACAGGCTTCATTCTTTACAAGCTTACACATGTCCTCAGCAGTCACGGCCCATGTTTCACTGCCATGTAGCATGGCTGTTTGTACACATGCATCTTACAGTCTACCTTTTACTCTGAGCTAGAAGCCCTTTGTCACCAGCAGAGGTAAGAGCTCTCTGAACTTTGCCCAGGCTATTCTTATTCTAGCAGCTACACTTTCAGTGCACCCTCCACTGCTACTGACTTGGTCACCTAGGTAACGGAAGCTATCAACTACTTCTAGTTTTTCTCCCTGGAATGTGGCAGAAGTTGTTCTCTGCACATTTTCAGTTTTTATTGCTCCTGAGCATCTGCCACATACAAAAACTACCTTTCCACTTAGCCTTCCTTTGATATTGCTGCACCTCTTATGTGTCCATAGCTTACACTGGGTACATCTTATAGAGTTTCTACCTACGCCTTTTCTACAGATCGAGCAGGTCCATCTAGCTGAAGGGATTTGTGGTTTGTCTGCCTTACTACTTATTAGGACTTTGGTTTTAGCTAGGTTGACTCTAAGGCCCTTCGATTCTAATCCTTGCTTCCACACCTGAAACTTCTCCTCTAATTCTGATAGTGACTCAGCAATTAGAGCAAGGTCGTCAGCATAGAGAAGCTCCCAGGGGCATCCTGTCTTGAATTTCTCTGTTATTGCCTGGAGGACTATGATAAATACGAGGGGGCTGAGGACGGATCCTTGGTGAACCCCTACCTCTACCTGGAATTCTTCACTGTCCTCGTTGCCAACCCTCACCTTACTGACAGTGTCCCTGTACATGGCTTGCTCAGCTCTCACTAACCATTCATCTATCCCAAGTTTCCTCATTGACCACCAGATAAAGGATCGGGGGACCCTGTCAAAGGCTTTCTCCATGTCAACAAAAGCCAAATACAGAGGTTTATCTTTGGCTAGGTATTTCTCCTGCAGCTGTCTTACGAAAAATATAGCATCAGTGGTGCTTTTCCCTCTAACGAACCCAAACTGCATCTCATATAAACTGAATCTCTTCCTAATTAGTTGGGCTATGACCCTCTCTGTGACCTTCAGCTGCAGGAGAAATACCTAGCCAAAGATAAACCTCTGTATCTGGCTTTCATTAACATGGAGAAAGCCTTTGACAGGGTCCCCCGATCCCTTTTCTGGTGGTCAATGAGGAAACTAGGGATAGATGAATGGTTAGTGAGAGCTGTGCAAGCCATGTGCAGGGACGCTGTCAGTAAGGTGAGGGTTGGCAATGAGTACAGTGAAGAATTCTGGGTAGAGGTAGGGGTCCACCAAGATTCAGTCCTCAGCCTCTTCCTATATTTATTTGTTATTAACATCTACTTTTTCATGCTCACATAAGTTAGACAGAATTTTTCGAGGTGGATTTTCTATGACTGGATCCCCTTCTTCTTGTCAACCCATACCTGTTTCCATGTATAACATGTTATATATTTATAATCTATATCCTATATACTAGTATCCTCTTATATATTATGCTTTAGGTTATATATATAAATGTGTACATATCATGTGTATCCTCGTTTTAGAAAAGTTATACCATATCCCTGTGCATTGTAAGAAATATAAAATAGGTTGGTGACAGCATAGGAATCCTGCTGTAAAACTGAGAAAATTCATCACCATGGAAAAGGAGACATAAAATGCAGTTGATGATGTTGATGGAAATTACATATTGAGTTAAACTACAAAAGAATTATTTCCCACATTGACACAAAACAACAAATTGTAAAGGAAATGCATTTATTATACACAGTTGGTACTTATTTTCTCTACTGCAGATGTCAAAGTCAACCCTGGTGAGAGTTGAACTCAGAACACAAAGGAATATATCTACTGAATAAAGTAGGACATTGTGTCCAGCTGTTTCATTATCTTACAGACTAGACTGATTTTTAACAAAAGGCCAAGGCCAAATATACCTCGGGAAGAAGTGGAATGGATTTTATTAATTCAGTACATGAGTGGTACTCATTTAACCAACTTCAGAGGGGCTAAAATGTACAAACTAAAATAATGTAATAACTTCTAGCAAGAATTTTCATCTTAGAGGTTTTATTATTTTCCTGTTAGCAGGAAAAAAGTGGGATTGGTCTGATTAGTTGTGTTTTCTTACAATGAGGTATGGCTGTGTAATTAAGCCTTTAGCATTCAGATTTCTTTGTCAGATGTATTGCTTATTTATTCACACTGTTTTGAATTAATCACATATTATCTTGTAGCTTCAAGATTCCAATGGTGTGTTTGTATATTTTTAGAATGACATTGTAGGTTATGTGTGAGAAGTTTGATCTGGTCTGCTTTAACATAGAGCAGGTTGAATATTTGGGCAGGATGTGGCCGGATTAAATGCTGTTTGCTGCCCAACCATGTGGTTTCAAGATCTGTCCCACTAAGCACTTTGGGCAAGTATCTTCTGCAATATCCCTGGGCCAACCAAAGCCTTATGAGTGCATTTGGTTGATGGAAATTGAAGAAAACTTGTTTTATGTGTACATGTGTTTTTGTGTGAGTGATTTTGTATTTCTCTTGTTGCTTTCTGATTGTAAACAATGGTTTCATGAGTGATCTCATTTGCTTACTGTCCACTATGAAAGCATGTCGTAGGTTCTTGACATATCTTGACAAGTTGTATGACCTTTGTAAACAGAATGCAGGTTTCAATGTCATTTGTTGCCAGTTCTCCATGTAAGCCAAGCTGGCCTGTTAGATTATTTCACTTGGGAATTTGACAGAAAGGGCATCAAGCCTTAGAAAATTCTACCTTGACATACTCTTGTCTGGAAATGTAGACATTAAAATGATTGTGACCTCGCCTGTACTGGTGCCACATAAAACGCACTCATTGCACTCTGCGGGGTGGTTGGGGTTAGGAAGGGCAACCAGCTGTAAAAACCATGTCAAAACAGACACAGTAGCCTGGTGTAGTCTTCTACCTCGCTGGCTCCTGTCAAACCTTTTAACACATGCCAGCATGGAAGATGGACATTAAATGATGATGATGATGATATTTATAGTAGGAATTAAGAGAAATACCTGTATAAATATTTAGTTCCTAAGTAGGCTTTACATTGGTGAAGGGATAATGATAATCTATGTGGAGCTCCTACTCATACAGTAGTAGTTGTATATTTAACTCTACACACAATATATCTAGTATATATAAATCACAGTATGTGTGTGTATAATGACTAACACATACATTTCCACAGTTCTCAACCGATTTTCATCAAACTTTACACACACATTACTTATCTCCCAAGGATGGTCATGTACTATAACATTTTGCCCAGAACTCCTGCGTAAATGGACATAGTTTTCTGCATGTAGGGTCTTCCATACTTTTTTAATCTTTTATAAAAGTGAAAGGGTCTAGTCTCTTTATTTCCACTGTCCACCTGCCACGATGATTAAATTGACTAGGAACACTGTTTGTGATGAATATCCAATACCAAACAATCTTAATCTCCATATTTAAACTGCATTCAACTTTGGCAAACTTACCTTTACCTATTATGAATTACTTGAAAGGTAGTGTTCCCTTCTCTCTCTCCTATTTGTTGATACCTTTCTTCAAATACCAATGCGTTGTTTCACTTTAAGGATTTTTATTTACTCATCCATTATGATATTTCGACTATTGTCTATTGTTTCAAATACGTTTTAGTATTGTCGTTCTAGCCTTCTTTAAACAATCACATATCAATCAACCTTTAAATAAGAGTTTTGCTTCCACTAGTGAAAGCTATACATATCTTTCAGAAAGCTCCATATCATTTTAACTTTATGCAGCATTCACTGTTAGTTTATGCACAAGTTATGTGGGGAGACAGAATAAAGGGGCTTTTGTTCGCTTATCTCTCCAAAAAAAGTAGCTCCCATTGCTGTTGAAAAAAATAAACTTGCAGAGGGGAAGTTTCAACGTCTTCCTTCAATTTCATTACTCCATTTATTGTGGCTGTTTCTGACAAGAAATTTCACTTTCATGTAAAACAACTACATTTTGTAGTCATTAACCGTTGTTGACTCCCAAAACACTTCAGTAGCTCTACTTTACATCGCTTGCAAACTTTGTATGTTCTATGATCATTAAAGTGCAACGACCTCCACAATAACTGGCCTTCAATTTGATTTTCCGTTCCTAGGTTAATCGGAAATGTAGATTGCTGTGTGACTCATAAACCTTCTTGGTAGTTCAATTATTTCATGAAAAAAATACCACCAAAGCAACTTAAACTGTTCAAAGGACAGGTGTGTTTGCTAGTATGCTTAAGTATGCGATGGACATGCTACCTACTGCGTCACCGATATATATATATATATATATATATATATATATTAGTCCAACCCATGCTAGCATGGAAAGCGGACGTTAAATGATGGTGATATATATATGTGTGTGTGTATAATATATACATGTGTGTGTGTGTATCTTACGTTGACTCAGACCCTTGACTCCTTGATGGAGTTGTAAGGGCACTGCTGTGACAAATGGTAAGTCTTAGGCATTTGTAGACCTGACAGGAACCAGCCAGGTAGAAAACTACCCTAGGCTACTGTGTCTGTTTTGACAAGATTTTTACAGCTGGATGCCCTTACTTACACCAACCACTCTGCAGGGTGGACTCAGTGCTTTTTACTTGGCACTAGCGCAGACAAGGTTAGATTTGGCACAATTTTTATGGCTGGATGCCCTTCCAAATACTAACCACTTTACAGTGTGGACTGAATGCTTTTTACATGGCCCCAGCACTGGATGGGTCACTAAGTAACTCACAAGACAAGGAACTTTGAGGAGGGGAACTCATGTCAGAGGATGAAAGGTTAACCTGTGACATAGAGACAGAGAGGCAGAAACAAGTGTCTTGTTATAATGGAGGGGGTGTTGTAGGAGGTGATCTAGTATCAGGTGATGAAAGGTCAGAGTGTGACAGAAATAGAGAGGTAGAAATAGGTGTCTTGCTATAGAGGAGGTACATGGTTACCCAGTGAGAGAGGAGGAGAGAGAGGTACAAGAAAGATGACAAAAACAGGTGTGCTGATGTAAAGTAGATAGAGAAAATAAATTTACACTACATAAGAAAAATTGCATCTTGTAAATGGCGTCCATTGTCTGTTTTGCACAAATGTACCCTTTCTAAAGCATTTTCCATGATACCCCTTAATGTTTCAGGTTCCAGTTCTCTGATTTCAGCCTGGACATTATTCTTAGGCTCTTGATTTTTTTTTTCTTTGAGATGGCCCAATAGGAAGTAGTCAGGAGCCATCATTCCTGGAGAACACAATGGCCAGCATATGTTGCAACCACAGGAAATTATTCTCTCAAAAATATGCTTGACCAGTTGGATTGTGTCCTTGCTGTGTGAACTATAGCCCTGTCCTATTGTAACCATATGTTAGGTTTATCTCAACATGCTGGGAGTATGAAATTTTCTGTCATAAACCAATATTCATCTCCCGTAACAATGACAAGGTCCCCATTGTTGTCTTCGACAAAATAAGGTCTGATCACTTCTGATGTAACCCCACACCAAACCATACACATAAGGGGATGCAATTCCCTTTGGTGAATTGCCTTAGGAGTTTTTGAACCTGAAATCCTGTTTGTTAATGAAGCCAATCAAATGAAAATGTGCTTCATCTGACACTATCAGCTTGTGGATAAATTTGGGATCTTCTCTTGCTAATTCTTGGAATCTAACTGCATATTGTAGGTTCCACTTGTTGCACCAACAGAAAAAAGTTTAAGTTTTCAGAATATTTTATCTAAACTGATTTCGCATTGATGTACTTGGGTCTTCTTCGGCACTTTCCTTTACATGCTTGACGGTGGCTTCATTCCTAATGGAGTGGGGTCTGCCAGTTCATGGAAGTCTGCTCTGAACCCTGTCCCTCAAAATGACCAATTAAACGTTTAATCATTGATTCTCTTGGAGAGCAAAATTTCACAATTTGTGTTCACTGTTCAGTTGTGAACTTTTCTATAGTTAATCTCTAAGGTCTAAAATAAAAGAAATTAATTTTCAAAGAAAAAAAAAAAAAGAGAGATAGGTTATTAAATATTGCAACCCTTTTGTGACTTTTGACCCACCCTGTATAATAATAATTCTTAAAATACGAAAGGCAGCTGGGTTTTCTATTTTACTTAGAAAATAATTTTTACATCTGTTTTTCCAAAGGTGGAAATTTTCTTAACCTACTGGAGTATTTTGATAACAATCATTCAATAGTGAAGTTATACATGTATATAGACACTTACACACATGCTGAGTTGAGTGATGTGCTTTATCTTCAGATAGAATGCAAGGTTTATTATTACTTGGTCTGGAAACATTGCTTTTACTTCTTGACCATTGTCTTCGAAGTATCCTTTGTTAATAATTAATTCTGCATCTTGTTTGTGGCTGTTAGGTTCTTGGATTCGGAATCCCGACCTAGTTTTGATCCCTACTTGACCTATTTTACTTATGTTTCAAATGCTTTTGAGAAATATGTTAACAATATACAATCCTATATACTCTATAGATTTAAGGAATTGATAATTAGTATTTAGTTGATAGATTATCAGAAAAGCCATCTGAAAGGCTAGTGTTTTGTGTCTTTGTCGTCAACATTATATTTTAGTGGCCAAGATATTCTCAAAAAACCCAGTTCATCTAGTTGCAAATAAGTACTTCAGAGTAGCTGGAGCAACTAACCACTCTACATAGTAGTGCTACAGTAAAATTGACAAGTGGTCTTTTAAGTAGGCAGTGCTGCGGGGGAAAATACGAAAGCACTTTTGTGTTACTTCTATAGAATCGATGCAAGAAAACCAGTAAAGACAACTAATTTGTTATCCTCCAGTAACTTACAAGAGGAGTTGCTGTTATACTAGTTACTTATATAGTTAATTAGGTTGTGTAATAAGTTATCTGTAATGGCTACCATAATAGCATTATCATCCATTACTACGATACTGAATAGCCATCAAGGGAACATAATATGCTAGAATTAATAACCAAATATCCTTCAGATTACATCCTACTGTCTTTTAAAAAAAAACAAATTAACACATCAAACTTAGGTACACAATCGGGTAGCTTTCTTTAACTATATGGCTACTTGACAGAGTTGACTTTAGGTTTTACAACAATTAGAGTACTGAATGAATACATGAAAGTCAATATGACAAGTTACAGACAAAATAAAAGGAACAGAAACCCTGCAGTTATATTTGGTACAAAGATGTGGCGTGTCAAACCATGTTCTTGCTGAGACAACTGTTCCAGAAAGTTTGAGCTATGTACGGACTATCCATACTTTCAACTACGAGAAGGACTTTCATAATCTCCTCCATTTGGTGTTATTGAAGAAGCTAGGTGTGGGTTAATTATTAACTAGTTCATTCCAGAGGTTATAAGCAAGGTCAGGATTGGCAGTAAATTCAGTGAACTGCTGTAAGTGGTAATTTTTCTGACATGATACTTTTATTATTATTTGTAGGTATATTCTGTACTGTGCAGAAAACATTTGTCTGTATTTTTAGATAGATATTTAAAAGATGCTCTACTAGGGGCATTTAAAAGTTAAAACAAGAAAAGTCAGTAATTTACTCTACTTCAACTGTTAATGTATCATATAATGTTTTTTTTTGTTTTTTTTTTACTTATCCTGTGAGAACTTTGTAGGAGTGGTCAAATATTTATTAGTAATATAGGGAAATAAAACATTCTTTGAGGATTGGGATGGGGATCATTTACCATGGAAAGAAAAATTATATATTTTGAGAACTAGTTTTGTTTGAAAAGAAAATCAGGACATAAGACCCTCTTTATTATGTATAGATGTAAATAGAAATGAAAATGATAGCCTGTGAAGATATTGAAGTAATACTTATATAATTGAACTTATTCTTGTATAATATTATATTAAGGCAAATATTGTGAAAACTGTTTTTGCATCATCAGCTTGATATTTGTTTTACAATGTTAGTGTATGTTAGATGTGATCTGAAGACTACTGCATTCCACATCTAGTACCTCTTAATGCTTGAAAAACCTGCCTGAGCTATGCTGGTTCTATTGATACTTTTAATAGTAGTTCCAACTACATTGCTTTGCACAAAATTTTTGCTAAGGTTTTTCACAACTGGATGTCCTCCATACTTTCAGCTGTTGTAACTTTACATTCAAGATGTGTTCATTGTAACATCAGTTGCAGAGAAGTTTCCCCCCCCCCCCATTTGGGACCTTCTGTATGTGCAAAGCAGTGAGATGGATCAGCTGTGTTTTATTGAGGATATTGCAAAAAACTAAAAGGACAATTGGTGTTTTGTTTGCCTTAACCCTAAAGTTATATTTATGCCATAAATATATTTGATAAAAACAGAAATAAATTTTTTTCTCAAATGCGTGATAATGCTATAAATAGCGTGATCAGAATAAATTATCCATTTATTGCAGAAAAATACGCTACTGGCCAGCCATGAGACTTGAACTCACATCTCTGTGATTACACGTCAAGTGTTTTACCATTAAACTAAACTGTCCAGCAACGAATTCTTCTGCAATTTTAGAACTTATAAATTTAGCTTCATAAGACGCTAACGTTAAATTCAAATGGCTGGCCAGTAGCGTATTTTTCTGCAATAAATGGATAATTTATCCTGATCATGCTATTTATAGCTTTATCATGCGTTTGAGAAATAAATTTATTTCTGTTCTTACAATACATCTCAATGCTTCTAAAAAAGAACAAACTTTGTTTGTTTACTTTTATCGTAAAGTTGAATATATATTTGATAAGTTTTGAATCAACAGAAAACGTCTAACATTTGTACCTGTTAATTACCTTTTTATATGGACTCCTTCTGCTTTTTGTTTTCTCTTATCATTTTAATAATAATTCAGCTGACTTGCTTTAATTATCCTAGGTTAGCTGAATTTTTTGGATGTCTTCCGTTACATCATTATTATTGCAGTGCAGTTCAATGAGTAAAGAAAGTTATTGAATTATATTCTGTTCCTTGTGTTGTACTTTGTTCTTGACAAAGGTACTGAGCTGTCAGAGATGCAACATAATTAGTAATGAATGGTTCAAAGAGTAGATAAGATACTTTGTATGCAGTTCAGATTGTTTTACATTCACTGCAAGAAATTATAAAAATTTGGTTTTAGTTAAGACTATCTATTAACATTTCGCTGTCATGTTTCTCTTATGGTATTGTTTGCAAGTTTGTTTTTGTATTACTTATTATCTGCTAAGTTAATTAATCTAAATGTGTTACGTCAGAGAATTTCCATAAAATCATGTGCAATTTACTATCCAGTTATTTGTATTGTTTTTAGCTTCCAGTAGCATTTAAATAGTACAAATAATGTTTACTTACCTCCCTTTCTAATGGTATTAATTAGTTGTTTTTTCTCTCTCTCTCTTACAGCTCTGCATACGATGTAATCACAGGGAAAGATGTTGCTATAAAAAAACTGAGTCGTCCATTCCTAACTTCAATCCATGCCAAGAGAACGTATAGGGAAATTCGCATGTTACGTTACATGACACATGAAAATGTAAGCTATACTTTTTTTTTTTGTAAATATGAGAAGTGAAAGAAGGTAGCGAGCTGGCAGAACTGTTAGCATGATATGTTGGCACTCTGTCGCTTACGATGTCGAGGGTTCCAGTCGATCCGATCAACGGAACAGCCTGTTTGTGAAATTAACGTGCAAGTGGCTGAGCACTCCACAGACACATGTACACATAACGTAGTTCTCGGGGATATTCACCGTGACACAGTGTGACAAGGCTGACCCTTTGAATTACAGGTACAACAGAAACAGGAAGTAAGAGTGAGAGAAGGTTGTGGTGAAAGAGTACAGCAGGGTTCACAACACTGGGAATCGAAACCGCGAGTCCGCTGCCCTAACCACTGGGCCATTGCGTCTCCTGTTAGCGTGATAATATTGTAAAGAAAGAGTCTAGGACTATAGTAAAGAGTGTAAGGGACATAAGTAAATTGTTTTTATTAAACTGCAGGATACTCACTACTTTTTAACAGAGTGCATAGTTTTTATTTACAAGAGCAAGTCACTGCTAGATGTAATGAGTAAAAGTAGATCTGATACTGTGGAGCTCACTGAACCTTTTTAGTCTCTTCCTTAAGTGAAGTCAGTCCTGATCTAGCAGGCCTATGATCAAAGGCACTCCAACTATGTCCATTCCATCTATTTGTACACCAGGAACTATATTGTTTAACATATCCTTTTATTTTGAAATAATAGGATATGATTTTTGAGGGAGATGTGGTTTTCTTCTGCAGGTCAAGTGACCACATAGAGACTCTTGTTGGCTCAAGCATCCTCATTTGTATCTCTACTTTAATTTTCTGTACATGGTTATTATCTGCATGCAATCTTAATACCTGTTGTCAGAGTTGAGAAAGCAACTCTGAACAACAAAGTTGCCAGGTGAAGGAAAAGGTTGACAGTGAAATTGAATATAGTATTTTCTCAGTTTTACTGTCTATCTTTTCCTTCATCATCCTTTAACGTCCATTTTCCACTCTTGCATGGGTTGGACAATATGACCAGAGCTGGCAAGCTGAGGAGTTGCACCTGACTCCAGTCTGATTTGGTTTGGTTTCTATGGTTGAGTGCCCTTCCAAATGCCAACCCCTTTGCACTGTGTGCTGAGTGCTTTTAAAGTGGCACTGGCTTGTTAAAAGTTAATAACTATGCACTCTGTTTAAAAGTATTGAGTAAAAGTTAAATGTTAAATTGTTTTTGACATAAAACGATCATTTGTATATATATACTTCTTTCTTGGAACGGGATCTCAAAGCTATAAATGATAGCTTGTAAATTTTGGTTTGAAAATCACTTTTGGATAGAAAAAGTCAAAGATTGCTGTGCTTTGAGATCCAGTTCCAAAACAGAATTCCATGTTCTTCAAAAGTTTATAAATTCTTGACATGACAGGATATATATATATATATATATATATATATATATATATGAGAGAGAGAGAGAGAGAGAGAGAGAGAGAGAGAGGTACTTGCATAGCAAGTGACCTGATTTGAGATCGTGTGCTGGAACAAAAACAATTGCAACGTGGAAGGTGTTTATAAGCCATTTAGAATAACACACAAAAACCATTAGATTCACTTCAACATTTAATTTTAATTTGTCAAAATATTTTCGTTACTTTGAGACCGCGACCTGTTCACTGACAAAATTCTGTGTTGCATCTGCACACATGCATATGCATCTACACAGATGCATATGCACACTCATGTACACATACATATATACATACATACATACATATATATCATGAACTAACTGTTACTTTCTCAGATGCAGCACAGAATTTTGTCAGTGAACAGGTCGCGGTCTCAAAGCGACGAAAATATTTTGACAAATTAAATTTAAATGTTGAAGTGAATCTAACGGTTTTTGTGTGTTATTTTAAATGGCTTATAAACACCTTCCATGCAGTGATTGTATAGATGTATATATATATATATATATATATATATATATATATATATATATATATATATATATATATATATAATTAATTCAATAATAGGATACAATCTTTTATAAAAATTTATCAAGTAGCTAGCGTGAAAAAAACCTCAAAAGGGAAAAATCATTTATTCCCCAAAATATATTTATATAAGGGCATTACTATACATGAATGCCTCACGCTAAGAGGCACTCTAAGGTCAAAACTACCATAATAAACACATTTTTACCGAACACGAGGAAAATGCAACTTTCAAAGCTAGCCTCTTAAAAACAGACCTATTGTTTAGTCTGTTTTTAAGAGGCTAGCTTTGAGAGTTGCATTTTCCTCGCGTTCGGTAAAAATGTGTTTATTATGGTAGTTTTGACCTTAGAGTCCCTCTTAGCGTGAGGCATTCATGTATAGTAATACCCTTATATAAATAAATATATATATAGCCATACAAATAATTACAGAGGCATCAAGCTGTTAGATCAGGTTATGAAAGTTACAGAGAGGGTCATAGCCCAACTAATTAGGGAGCGAATCAATTTAGATGAGATGCAGTTTGGGTTCGTGCCAGGTAAAAGCACTACTGATGCCTTATTTCTAGTAAGACAGCTGCAGGAGAAATACCTAGCCAAGGATAAACCTCTGTACCTGGCTTTCGTTGACATGGAGAAAGCCTTTGACAGGGTCCCCCCGATCCCTTATCTGGTGGTCAATGAGGAAACTTGGGATAGAAGAATGGTTAGTGAGAGCTGTGCGAGCCATGTACAGAGATGCTGCCAGTAAGGTGAGGGTTGGAAATGAGTACAGCAATGAATTCCGGGTAGAGGTAGGGGTCCACCAAGGTTCAGTCCTCAGCCCCTTCCTATTTATCATAGTCCTCCAGGCAATCACAGAGGAGTTCAAGACAGGTTGCCTCTGGGAGCTCCTCTATGCTGATGACCTTGCCCTAATTGCAGAGTCACTATCAGAACTAGAGAAGAAGTTTCAGGTGTGGAAGCAAGGTCTAGAATTGAAGGGCCTTAGAGTCAACCTAGCTAAAACCAAAATCCTAGTAAGTAGGAAGGTAGATAAAACACAAACCCCTTCAGGTAGATGGCCCTGCTCAGTATGTAGAAAAGGAGTAGGTAGTAACTCTATAAGATGTACCTGGTGCAAGCTATGGACACATAAGAGGTGCAGCAACATCAAAGGCAGGTTAACTAGGAAGTTAGTTTTTGTTTGTGGCAGATGTTCAGGTGCAATAAACACTGTAAACAAACAGGAAACAACTTCTATGTCATTCCAGGGTGAAAAACTAGAGGTAGTCGATAGCTTCTGGTATCTGGGCGACCAAGTTAGTAGTGGGGGTGGGTGCGCTGAAAGTGTAGCTGCTAGAATAAGAATAGCCTGGGCAAAGTTTAGAGAGCTCTTACCCCTGCTGGCAACAAAGGGACTCTCACTCAGAGTAAAAGGCAGACTGTGTGACGCATGTGTACGAACAGCCATGCTACATGGGCTGTAACTACTGAGGACATACGTAAGCTCGCAAGGAATGAAGCCAGTATGCTCCGTTGGATGTGTAATGTCAATGTGAATACCCGTCAGAGTGTAAGTATCTTGAGAGAAAAGCTGAACATTAGAAGCATCAGTTGTGGTGTGCAAGAGAGACGATTGCACTGGTATGAACATGTGGTGAGAATGGATGAGGATAGCTGTGTGAAAAAGTGCCACACCCTAACAGTTGAGGGAACCCGTGGAAAAGGTAGGCCCAGGAAGACCTGGGCTGAGGTGGTGAGGCAAGACCTTCGTACATTGGGCCTCACCGAGGTGATGACTACTGACCGAGACCTTTGGAAATGTGCTGTGCGTGAGAAGACCCGGCAAGCCAAGTAAGATCGTTGCCAGTGCCCCTGGACTGGCTCTTGTGCGGGTGGCACATAAGATGCACCATTTTGAGCGTGGCCGTTGCCAGTACCGCCTGACTGGCTTCCGTAGGATTTTCGAGCGAGATCGTTGCCAGTGCCCCTGGACTGGCTTGTGCGGGTGGCACATAAAAGACACCATTTCGAGCGTGGCCGTTGCCAGTATCGCCTGACTGGCCTTCGTGCAGGTGACACATAAAAGCACCTACTACACTCTCTGAGTGGTTGGCGTTAGGAAGGGCATCCAGCTGTAGAAACTCTGCCAAATTTAGATTGGAGCCTGGTGTTGCCATCCGGTTTCACCAGTCCTCAGTCAAGTCGTCCAACCCATGCTAGCATGGAAAGCGGACGTTAAACGATGATGATGATGATGATGATGATGATGATGATGCTTCATTGCAGTGAAACATGGGCTGTGACTGCTGAGCACATGCGTAGGCTCGCAAGGAATGAAGCTAGTATGCTCCGATGGATGTGTAATATCAGTGTGCATACTAGACAGAGTGTTAGTACCTTGAGAGAAAAGTTGAACTTACAAAGCATCAGTTGTGGTGTGCAAGAGAGACGATTGCGCTGGTATGGTCATATAGCGAGAATGGATGAGGATAGCTGTGTGAAAAAGTGCCACACCCTAGCAGTTGAGGGAACTTGTGGAAGAGATAGGCCCAGGAAGACCTGGGATGAGGTGGTGAGGCATGACCTTAGAACATTGGGCCTCATCGAGGTGATGACTTCTGACCAAGACCTCTGGAAATATGCTGTGCGTGAGAAGACCCGGCAAGCCAAGTGAGACCTAAATCTAAGGCCTCAGCCAGCCCACTTATACGTACCTTCCTTCATTGGACACTAAACTCCACTTGCAAAAACTTGTTGAGGCAAGTGAAATCGAAATCGAATTAAATTTGACGACTGGCACCCATGCCAACATCGTATCCTTCATTGGACACGAAACTCGGCTTGCGAAGACCTGTTGGAGCAAGCGAAAGCGAAATCGTCATGGCACCTGTGCCCAGTATCGCCTTCCTGGCACTTGTGCCAGATGGCATGTGTAAAGACATTCGAGCGAGATCGTTGCCAGTGCCACCGAACTGGCTCCTGTGCAGGTGGCACGTAAATACACCATTTTGAGCGTGGCCGTTGCCAGTACCACCTGACTGGCCTTCGAGCACCCTCTACACTCTCGGAGTGGTTGGCATTAGGAAGGGCATCCAGCTGTAGAAACTCTGCTAAATTAGATTGGAGCCTGGTGTAGCCATCTGGTTATGTATATATATATATGTAATTTAATTTATTTATGTAATGCTTGTAACTAATACATGCTTTTTATTTTTGTCTATTTGAATATAGATCATTGGTTTATTGGATGCATTTACACCTGATAAAGCTTTAGCTAATTTCAAAGATGTGTAAGTAATATCAATTTGTTTAATTGTTATTTACAATGAATTCTTCATAAAATACTTGCTAATGGAGTAGATAATGAATGTATTATGCCTAAATGCATTAATTTTCATTCATATCTACATACATGTAAGCAATTTACCTTGGAGGCTATCTCAGATGCACATATACTGACATCCAAATACTCACACCAAAGGTACACACATACAAAAGGTGATATATTCACTACCCTCCCAATCTTATCCACATTTAAATACATAGGTACATCATTGCATGTGTGTGCTGGAATACAAGTGTATGCACACAAACACACACACTAAAATGGATAGCCTCTTGTTTTAATTTTCTTTTGCTTTTCAATCTGGTCTTGAAGGCATGAAGATGAAGTGTGCAGCAATGTTGTGAACTGATAACAGCTTCAAACTGAAACAGAGCATAAAATACAGATTATCATTTTATGTCCACTTCCCCATGCTAGTGTGGATTAGATGGGCTGTTATAAACCAAGTCAATTCTTACTGGAATAACTGCCCTCATAGAGAGTTTGAGGACCATATCTTGCATGTACATTTAATTTTCAGCATGTTTTCTATGGCTGGCTACCCTTTCTAACACCTACCACTGGATGCATTTTATCATGGCACCAGCACAAGAGGCTGCCATGCTTTTGCAAGATGAATGAGTTCTCTACGCTGTGTTGTTTTCACTTGTCGATGACAAGATGATCAAGAGGATGAAAAGAAGAGTGGCTTATAAAAGAAAGAATTGGGTAAGATTGTGATAGAAGAGATTATGACAGGGGGAATAGTCATAGAAGTGAGAGGGTTATAGAGGTGGGAGTAAGGAAAGAGTCAGGATGATAGACAACCATATGATAGTTGGTGGCAAGGAGATTGAATAGAACAGCCTGAGCATTGTGTTGGATGAAAAAGAAGTGATCTGGAGACACAGTGATGGAAGAGAGAGTACTTGAAGTGAGAAAGCGGGTTGTATGTCAATAATGAATGATATGAGAGAAAGAGAATGATGGGTAAGAGAGAAAGTGGTAGATCCAATAATGAATGAGGGAGAGAGAGAAAGATTAATAATATGTATTAAATGCTTTTGCCTTGTCAAAATGGTAATTTTTGCCTTATCAATAAGGTAATTACCTTATCAAAAAGGTAATTCCCAACCTGGGTTGGGAATTAAAGGTTCTACAGCTATACAGTTTGAAGATATCCTGCTTTTAATGTGTACTGTTGATGAATATACAACTTGAAAGCAATATAATGCATTTTATGAATGATAAAAATATACGTACACAACACATATCAGACTATCAAAGTTTATTTTATTAAATTATCAAAACAGTTTCCATAGATAAAAATTTCATTTTATTTATAGAATAGCTAAAGATATAAATCCCATAAATTTGGAATTATATACACTAACTCTTTTGATATGAAACTGAATGAGACCACTTTTGGTTCTATAATACAAACTTGTTTTAAAATAATCTAAATTAAAACCATCAATTAAAATTTTATGTTAATTTGTTCCAAACACCAGTTTAATAATGATAAAATTATTTTAGGAGTGGCTGTGTGGTAAGTAGCTTGCTTACCAACCACATGGTTCCGGATTCAGTCCCACTGCGTGGCATCTTGGGCAAGTGTCTTCTACTATAGCCTCGGGCCGACCAAAGCCTTGTGAGTGAATTTGGTAGATGGAAACTGAAAGAAGCCCGTCGTATATATGTATATATACATATATATATATGTATGTATGTGTGTTTGTGTGTCTGTGTTTGTCCCCCCACCATCGCTTGACAACTGATGCTGGTGTGTTTACGTCCCCGTAACTTAGCGGTTCGGCAAAAAGAGACCGATAGAATAAGTACTAGTCTTACTAAGAATAAGTCCTGGGGTCGATTTGCTCGACTAAAGGCGGTGCTACAGCATGGCCGCAGTCAAATGACTGAAACAAGTAAAAGAGTAATATTTTCAAAATTAATTGAAACCAAGGTAGTGTATTTTAATAGAAAATCTGGTAACAAAAGGCTTAAAGCAAAATAAAGATAACAGATTAAGTGACATTTTGCTCTGAATTATTTTAGTTTTTCAAGTCTTATCAAAGTAATCTAAGTTTAATATTGAAGCATATTGATCTCATATCGCAAATGACATAAATGAATTATCCAAGGGCAAGTAGTTCAGCATCTTAACTAATCTCTTATTCTTTTGCGCATTTCAAACAGACTATGGCCATGCTGGGACATTGACTTAGTGTTTTAGTTGATCATAACCAACTGTACTTTATCTGGCATTTATTTTGACTTGGGAAGATGAACAGCTAATGTATTTTCATTGGGTACATCATTTGCTATCAAATGTTGAAACAAGCATACACTGATACATCTGTTGATATATACATTGGTACACATATCTGACATGTTTCTATGGTGTCTCCATCTACCAGATTTCACTCAAAGCTTGGGGTTAACTCACTTGCTCAAGTTGCTGCACAGTGAGATTGAACCCTGGACTACATGATTTTTTAGGCAAACTCCTACAAATAATGTGAACTGATCTAAAACAAAGCTGCTGAGTTATATAGAATTTAAGGATCATTGTTACATTGAGGAGGGCAGTGGATTGCAGTTTTTAAGAAAAAAAATGTTTTTGGTTTATGGAAGTGAAAAGACAGCATGGATATTTTTTTTGTTTCTTAGGGAAACTTTTAAAGAAAGGGTAGTAATTAAATATCACAAAAAAGCATACAAAAAAAAGGAAAAAAGAATAATTTCACTAATGGTAAAAATAATATTTCTCAATTGTTAGTAAAGTATATGGAGTCTTATTGAACAAATACTTTTTTTTGTTGATTGGGCAGTGGGGATATGCATCATGCAAATATGATGAGGCATCTGATTTCACGTGTAGTGTTTAGCTTTTATAAAGAAAGCCAATATTTTATGGAGTTTTCTAGATACATTTTGTAACTGAAAAAGATCTAGCAATAAAATGTTACCATTGTTACTGTTATCGTCTATACCACTGTCATTGTCATATATGACTTTTCTTTCTATCTTTTTTTAAAGCCAACAGTTGCATGGCAATATTACATTTTCCAGCAAATCATTTAAGTAACTTTTTTTTTTTTTGTCTTCTGGAACATTCAAGTTCATTTTATTGTTGGCCATCATAGTGAGAATGGGAATTGAAGTGCAACAACAGTTGCCATTTAGAAATTCTGAAAATTTTGGGGAATACATATTTGATTTGGTGAACACTGTGGAATATTAATAAGCGATACAGTTCTGACATAGTTATTGGAATGTAAGAAAGAGAAGATGGTTGAGGTAGTAATCCAAAAATACAGTTCAAGCTTGAACAGATAGTAAAGCAGAAGAGACAGATAGGAATGAATGGAGATAGTATGATACTTACAAGTTATTATGGTTATAGGGCCAGTCCTACTGCATAGCACCATTGGCAACTGTTTAGGTGTGGACGTAACTGTGTGGTTGAGAAGCTCTCTTCCAAACCACATTACAAATTCAGTCATATAGTATGGCACCATGGGCAAGTGATTTCTATTATTGCACCAGGCCATCTATAGTCCTGTGAGTGGATTTGGTAGATGGAAAATGATATAAGCCCATTATATGTTGTTGTTGGCACTCTGTCGGTTACGACGTCGAGGGTTCCAGTTGATCCGATCAACAGAACAGCCTGCTCGTGAAATTAACGTGCAAGTGGCTGAGCACTCCACAGACACGTGTACCCTTAACATAGTTCTCGGGGATATTCGGTGTGACACAGTGTGACAAGGCTGACCCTTTGAATTACAGGCACAACAGAAACAGGAAGTAAGAGTGAGAGAAAGTTGTGGTGAAAGAGTACAGCAGGGTTCGCCACCATCCCCTGCCGGAGCCTCGTGGAGCTTTAGGTGTTTTCGCTCAATAAACGCTCACAACGCCCGGTCTGGGAATCGAAACTGCGATTCTATGACCGCGAGTCCATTGCCCTAACCACTTGGCCATTGCACCTATATATATATATATATATATATATATATATATATATATATATGCATGAATATGTAGGTCTCCTAGTCTTGACATCTTGACTTTGCATGGTAATTGTATATGATTTGTCATTGTCATTCATTTCCAATGTTCTGCCAAAACATGTTTGACCATGGAGAAATATTATCTTCTTGGAAACAAGTGAGGCTTGGTGACAGGAAAGTCATCAGGCCATAGAAAATGTACCTCAGCAAATTTTGGCCCTTGCAAGCATGAACAAGTGGATGTTAGAATGATGATGATAAATATTTCAGGTTTTGCAAGTAGTAGCATATAATGTTTTCACATAAGGAATTTCTTTTTAAACAGTAAAAATATTAACTTGCATAACTTGTTCCAATTGGCTTTTTATATTTCTTTCTAATATTCAATGTGAAAAGAAGCTTTATTTGGGAGTTTACTAATTCCTTTTTTTTTTTTTTTTTTTAAATACATTTAGCTACTTAATCACACCATTAATGGGAGCTGATCTTAACAACATATTAAAAACTCAACGTCTCAGTGACGATCACATACAATTCCTTGTTTATCAGATTTTAAGAGGACTTAAGGTAAGTTCTGTTATGTTTCAGCATGCTTTCCCATATTATTTTTTGCATTTTTAGTAATTTTCTAACACTTTTCATTTATTGGTTAAAGTGAATTTGTACTACTTAGATATGAAAAGCAACTTTTGGTAAGTAAACATAAGCACAGGAGTGGCTGTGTGGTAAGTAGCTTGCTTACCAACCACATGGTTCTGAGTTCAGTCCCACTGCGTGGCATCTTGTGCAAGTGTCTTCTACTATAGCCTCGGGTCGACCAAAGCCTTGTGAGTGGATCTGGTAGGCGGAAACTGAAAGAAGCCCGTCGTATATATGTGTGTATATATATATATATATATATATATATATATATATATATATATATGTGTGTGTGTGTGTATGTTTATGTGTCTGTGTTTGTTTCCCCTAGCATTGCTTGACAACCGATGCTGGTGTGTTTATGTCCCCGTCACTTAGCGGGTCAGCAAAAGAGACCAATAGAATAAGTCCTGGGGGCGATTTGCTCGACTAAAGGTGGTGCTCCAGCATGGCCCCAATCAAATAACTGAAACAAGTTAAAGAGTATATGCATGAAATTATATATTTTCTACTACCTTTTAACGTCTAAGTGATATCTGTGACAGGTTAACCTACCATTTCTTAAATGTTTACCACTTGATCAGAATGATATCACTTAAAGTAGCATTATATTAATTTTTTTTTTTATCTGATTTTGAAAAAACTAAATTGGCTTTTGTTTATCAAGTGATTTGATCAGTTAATTTCTTTTCTCAGTTGCCATTTCCTTTCTTGAATTTAGCATTTGTGATTTATTTCTTCTTATAAGTGTTGACCAGATGTGGTTAATAGTTCAAAGAAAACTAAAGTTTGGTAATGTGATTGTATTACTATTTTTCAATATACATGGTCAATACAGTCATTTGAAGTTTGACAATTTCATTTCTTTTTTTCTCTGTTAGTAGTTTGCAAGTTGAAATATTTGCAAGATTGTTAGAGCTATCAAGAGTGTCTTTCTAAAACTAATTAATTATCTATCTTCATTAGATGAATTTTGAAAATAATATTCCTTATTTACAAGTATAATAATTGGTGTTAGGAAGGGCATCCGGCCATGGAAACCATGCCACAACAGACAATTGGAGTCTGGACTGTTCCTCAACTGGTCAGCTTCTGCCAAACCATCCAATCCATGTCAGCATAGAAAGTGGATGTTAAACAATGATGATGAAGAATATAATGCTGAGGTTCATCACATGATTAATTGAAAATATATACCCATACTGTTGTGATGAGAAGCAGTTGTTGAAAATCAAATTGTTTTATTTGGTTAAAACGTTCAACATCAGCAATTGAAGCACATGTATAAAGATGAAAATTTATTGCATTTGCATGAATCTAGCTTTTAACTGAAGTGTACCATAATACTCTAGGATAACAAATAACAACAATGGTAATACATTCAATAGTGGCTTAAAGGTTTAGTCTTTCCAGTGTTTTTGAGATCTTTTTTGAGCTGCAAGGAGATTTAAATAGTGGGACCATATCTCTTCTTCAGCAGTCAGATTGACACTGGAATATTCCTACTCAGCAGTTTGTTGAGCCCATCTTCTCAGTATATTATTGCAGAAGTCATAGACAAAACATTCATCATTAGATGCAGTATATGCTTTGACCAGAGTTTTCAACAAATTGCTATCATGGCAATTGTTAATGCAGTTCTCTTCAGTGGAACCAAAATTTGATTGATTTCCTGCAGAGCTCAGTTTTCTTCAGTTGAGACAGTGCCAATTCAACCATCTAAATATTTAACACACATCAGGAATTATGTCAATCAGTTAACATAATCAACTTTTGGCTTATTATTAAGATTAAATGGTCAAAGCAAAACATATCCAGGTTTAGAGCCTGTACCAGTAAAAACTTTACTTCCAATGTTGAATATTAGTCATTCATGAGGCATCAAGTTAGTCTCAATGCAGAAGTGGAACCTAACTGCATGGAGTGAGTCTCTTAAATGTTAGACTTTTGTTTTCTGACAGCTTTCTTGTATGAAAGGCAAGTGTTTTGCTCCCCATAGAGTTCCACTTAAATAGTTTACTTGATTGTTTTCATTTAGACTTTCTAGTCAATATTCTTCTTGATTGTTTAACCTAAAACAACTTTATTGCTTAGATGAGTTGCCATACTGAAGACATTGTCAGAATGCTAGGAATAAGGGATTCTTATTAACATCCTAAGCCATGACACAGGCAACACTACCTGAATCCGTTGGGTTCGTTAGGCTTATTTATGCTGACAGTAGCTTTTTCAAATCTTTTACTTTGATGTGCTCTTTTTGTAGCAATTATTATAGATGCTGCTGATATCATTCTGTTTAACTGACCTGCTTGTTAAAAAGATATTAATTTCTGTAGTAGTGGCAAGTTCAGTTTTTTGTTGAACAAATAGAGCAATTATTATAGGGGTTAGCATGAGTAGTACATCTTTGTCTATAGGATAATTAGTTAATGATGACAGCAGTATGTTCATTGCTAAGAGAGCTGAACTCTGTTTTTGCTGCTGTACTTCCAGATAGGGTAACTAGAGAAAGGGAACATCCCTGGTAAACCTTTGCATTTCTCTGAGCATCTTCAGACAACATTCTTGGGTGACTTTTTGTTCCAAATTCAATGAAGTCTCATGGAGCCTCAGGTGAAATAGTCAGCTGATCCACAAAACAAATCCTTATGCTTTCCTCTCTATAGAAATCAACAGTTACAATTGGAAATTGTAGTAGAATTATGATTGCAGTAGGAATCTGAAAACAATTGTATTTTGCTGTTAAATGGAGGTGCAATTGATGCTATATGATGAAGACTGCAAGTAGGATAAGTTGGTAAACACAGTGAGTCATTATTGTTCAACTGAGTCTTCATAATCAAGAATTTAGTCTTCCAGTGAGTCTAATCTCTGCTAATATCTAAGGAAGTACTAACAAAATGATTTTGACCCCACCAAATTTTCCCATTCTTATTGTGCTTTGCTGCAGAAAGACATGTCCTGGAGTACTTTTTAGTTGTACTTGTGGAAATAATTGTTTTGACACACACATATGATGAGCTTTCATACAGCTTCCATAAACCAAATTCACTCACAAGGACTTTGGTTGGCCTGAGGCTATAGCAGAAGACACTAGCCCAACATGTCATGCAGTGGGACTGAATCCAAAACTACATAGTTGAAAAGCAAGCTTTTTAACCATACTGCAATCAGTGCTTAAGAGAATATTTTGAGATGTAACATACACCTCAAAATAGTTACTTTGTGCATTTTTTTCAGACAACAACAACAACAACAACAAAAAAAAAAAAAAGGAAAAAAGGGAACTGGTTGATTTAATGAAAATGCATTTTATGAGTAGAGAAATGAAATTTTAAAACTGAAGGCTCATGGTTCAGTGGTTGGAGCATCGGGCACTCATGAGGTTGTGAGTTCAATGGGCTGTGTGTTGTATTCTTGAGCAAGAGACTTTATTTCAAGTTGCTCCAGTTCACCCAGCTGTAGAAATGAATTGCAATGTCACTGTTGCCAAGCTGTATCAACCTTTGTCTTTTCCTTGGATAAGATCAGTGGCATGGAGAGGGGAGGCTGGTATGCATGGGCAGCTGCTGGTCTTCCATTAACGACCTTGCCTGGACTTGTGCCTTGGAGGGCAACTTTCTAGGTGCAATCCTATGGTCAGTCATGATCGAAAGGGGCCTTCACCCCAATGGCTATTATACTGAACTAGTTGGCTCCGTGCTGTCAAAATTGACAGCTAATTGTAGTATTTTATGTATAAATAAGGTACAGAACCAAGTTTTGAGTTTAATAATTCTTTTATTACCAAATTTGTTTGTGAAAAATCTATCTGCAATTAACATCCCTTGACTGCTTGCTTCCTTCAAAAGAATTTTAAAGTTTTCTTTCTTGTATGATGTAAAGCCACATAAAGCTGGCTGTGACTAAATATGGAAGCTGGCAAGTAAATACCAACTCTTTGAAGCGACGTTTCCTTTCAATTGCACTCTCCATTACTGAAACCAGCCTAAACTCACATGACTTAAAGCCACAAAAAGTAGTCCGTGAATTATAGTTCATTCTGTAAAAACTCCCTGTTCAAAATATATTACATAAATTTCTTAATATAAATAAATTAGGCACATGTATGAACTGTTAAATATGTGATTTATAATATACTTTTCAACTGCAGTCGTTTTATATTCTTGATACACTCAGGCAATAATTATTTTCTCTAAAGAGTTTGTATATGTTTGTGTAGATGTGTGTGATTGTTGTGTTACAACTAACTATTACAGATAGAATATGGATGATGATTCAAATTAATACACTTTTCAATGTTATCTAGTAGTTGTATTTTGAAATGTGACACCGATCATTATTTGTCACTGAAAGAATGCTGGTTTACACATACATTCCCATACTTCCCATGTACATGCACACACATGCACACATATACTCACACAGAGTTGAAATGCTATTTGATTTTTCTTTTCAGCATTGAATGTTCACCATCCCACATACATTGCGTGTGTACACACACACACACACATATTCACATACCTCCCTTTTTACATACACATATACTCACACATTCACATACCTCCCTTTTTGCATACACACACATCTACTCACACAGAGTTGAAACACTGTTTGATTTTTGTTTTTCGCCCCTTCCTTCCTTCCTTATTCATCTATCACTCCTCCTTTCTCATTCATATGTCGTGAGGAGAAAAACACGAGTACTATTATAGGGGATTGGAAACTCACCACGAGTAAGTAATGAAATGCAAGATTTATATAACGATAAATAAAGATGTACTAGTTTTAAAATTTATATAAGAATTTTAACTGAACCATTTCAAGGTTGATTTTGTTGTTAAAAGCTATATAAATTTCTATAATGGGGACACATTTTCACTTGCATTAAGATGGAGTTTTTATTTGACTCAGAATGTAAAGTTAATTCAGAATGGGAGTTAATGGAGAACGATTGACATTGTCCATGCAGTTTACTGTTACTGTAAATGAATAAAAACATTCCTGTAGGACTTGTTCTTTGAGAATTTCATATACAAATAAGAAAGGTGAGGGGAAACACGTGTAATTAAATCAACACCATAAAAATGTGGAGATATCTGTTCATAATAACTTTCATAGAATTGGTTGCTTTAAAATAGAATTGGCTGCTTTAAAATAATTGGAAAATTATAGTCTAAAATTGTCATCATCATAGTGCCTACTTTCCCGTAGCTGCATGTGTTGGATGGCGTTTTTTGATGCAGATTTTTAAAGCCTTCCTGTTGCCAACTCTCACTTGTTTTCAAGTTAGGTAAAAAATTTTCCCCTTGGCCAGACAGGGTTTCACAGAATATTGAAAATGAATGATACTGTTTGTATGGCGACACACATTTACGACTATCATGTGATTTCAAAACAAGGAGTCACAAGCACCCCACCTATATTTTACATAAAGTTAAAGGTATACCTGTGTGGTAAGAAGCTTGCTTCCCAACCACATGGTTCCAGGTTCAGTCCCACTACATGGCACCTTGGGCAAGTGTCTTCTACTATATAGCCTCAGGCCGACCAAGGCCTTGTGAGTGGATTTGGTTGACGGAAACTGAAAGGAGCCTGTCGTATATATATATATATATATATCTTTGTGTCTGTGTTTGTTCCCCCATCACCACTTGACAACTGGCGTTGGTGTGTTTATGTCTCCGTAACTTCGCAATTCAGCAAAAAAAGACCAATAGGATAAGTGCTAGTCTTAAAAAAAAATAAGTACTGGGGTTGATTCATTTGACTAAAAAATTCAAGGCGGTGCCCCAGTATGAGCGCAGTCTGATGTCTGAAACAAATAAAAGAATATGTCCAGTCATAGTGACCAGTGGTTTCGTATATATGATTTACTGATTTTATATATATATATATATATATATATATACACCCAATGACTGGTGTAGCAGCACCATAGTCAACAGGAGTCATACCCAATGACTGGTGTAGCAGCACCATAGTCAACTGCTACAAAGGTAAAGGTGACGCCTTAGATACAAATAATTACAGAGGCATCAAGCTGTTTGATCAGGTTATGAAAGTTACGGAGAGGGTCATAGCCCAACTAATTAGGGAGCGAATCAATTTAGATGAGATGCAGTTTGGGTTTGTGCCAGGTAAAAGCACCACTAGTAAGACAGCTGTAGGAGAAATACCTAGCCAAGGATAAACCTCTGTACCTGGCCTTCGTTGACATGGAGAAAGCCTTTGACAGGGTCCCCCGATCCCTTATCTGGTGGTCAATGAGGAAACTTGGGATAGAAGAATGGTTAGTGAGAGCTGTGCGAGCCATGTACAGAGATGCTGCCAGTAAGGTGAGGGTTGGAAATGAGTACAGTAATGAATTCCGGGTAGAGGTAGGGGTCCACCAAGGTTCAGTCCTCAGCCCCTTCCTATTTATCATAGTCCTCCAGGCAATCACAGAGGAATTCAAGACAGGTTGCCCCTGGGAGCTCCTCTATGCTGATGACCTTGCACTAATTGCGGAGTCACTATCAGAACTAGAAGAGAAGTTTCAGGTGTGGAAGCAAGGACTAGAATCGAAGGGCCTCAGAGTCAACCTAGCTAAAACCAAAATCCTAATAAGTAGGAAGGTAGATAAAACACAAACCCCTTCAGGTAGATGGCCCTGCTCAGTATGTAGAAAAGGAGTAGGTAGTAACTCTATAAGATGTACCCGGTGCAAGCTATGGACACACAAGAGGTGCAGCAATATCAAAGGCAGGTTAACTAGGAAGTTAGTTTTTGTATGTGGCAGATGTTCAGGTGCAATAAACACTGTAAACAAACAGGAAACAACTTCTATGTCATTCCAGGGAGAAAAACTAGAGGTAGTCGATAGCTTCTGCTATCTGGGTGACCAAGTTAGTAGTGGGGGTGGGTGCGCTGAAAGTGTAGCTGCTAGAATAAGAATAGCCTGGGCAAAGTTTAGAGAGCTCTTACCCCTGCTGGCAACAAAGGGACTCTCACTCAAAAGGCAGACTGTATGACGCATGTGTACGAACAGCCATGCTACATGGCAGTGAAACATGGGCTGAGGACATACGTAAGCTTGCAAGGAATGAAGCCAGTATGCTCCGTTGGATGTGTAATGTCAGTGTGCATACCCGTCAGAGTGTAAGTATCTTGAGAGAAAAGCTGAACATAAGAAGCATCAGTTGTGGTGTGCAAGAGAGACGATTGCTCTGGTATGGACATGTGGTG
>NC_142928.1:86534658-86539658 GCF_046866305.1 Octopus bimaculoides
TAGCGGAGGTACATATATTCCATATTGCGATGGATTTTTGCTTGTTTACTTGAAGAATGGCCAAGTCAAGTGAAAAAGCTATATCAACTTTCGCTCCAACATAAATTTCCGGATTATCCACACATGGATTACTTTGCACGGATATTTACCACTGGAATGAAACTACACTTCAAGTACTGTTCTCTCTTTTTTCAGCACATCACACTCTTTACCACTTCATACTAAAAATATCCGCCTATGGATATAATAATAGATTACTTTATTTTTTCTGTCTCCGATGAAGGGAAGTACTGGATCTTCCCAGAAACAGCTGTAAGACTCTATCCATAAAATACTTCTCCAACCTTACCTTTACTCTCTTTATCTTTTTGTTTTTATATATTTACATATATATATATATATATATATATATATATATATATATATATATATAGATGTATATATATGGGCTTCTTTCAGTTTCCAACTACCAAATCCACTTATAATGCTTTGGTCAGCCAGGAGCTATAGTAGAAGACATTTCACTGTGTCCTGCAGTAGGACTGAACCTGAAACCATGTGGTTGGGTAGCAAACTTCTTAACAACACAGCCACTCCTGTGTGGATATATTTGCTGTTGTGGTAGTGAGATAAATGTAGGAGGAGGAGGAAGTTGTCGAAGGACAAATAATGGGTGACAGTAGAAGTAAAGTGACAGTGAGCAGAAAGATATGTCTATCTGTCATGCTCGACTAGAGTAGCATACAGGGAAAGAGTGAATTAAGAGACTCAAAATGAGAGCACATAGGAGTTGTAAGTGTAACAATGAGTGCCTGGTGTCTTTCAGAGAAAATGCAAGTGTAGAGTAGTAATTTACATGATTCAATTCTGCATGTGCATGTGTGTGTGTGTGTGTGTGTGTGTGTGTGCATGTGTACACACACACACACACACACACACACACACACACACACACACACACACACACACACACACACACACACACACACACACACACACACCTACACCTCTGGGCAACTAAATAGAGGCTTTGTTGAGATATAGAAAGCTGTTGAATTGGCTGCTATCAGCTAAGATTTCTTAGCACACTGAAAGAGAAAGTAATAAAAATTAAGTCAGGATACTTAACCATGACATGAAAGTGGTATTTTCTTAACTGATTAACTGAGGAAAATAGAGCAATGTGTTGCTCTGATCAGATCACAATTACTGTCTTCAGTGGTCCAGCACCTCAACCTCTCTGCTTTTACATTTGCATATCTATAGAAAGCATGTTAGTTGTTTACAAGTTCAAATATAGAATATTTATTCATATCAATTAGAGCAGACAAGTCTAGATGTGAATGATCCTTCTCTGTAGTTTAATCATTAGGAAGTGCAGCCAATTGTAAAATTGCCTGCTCTGGCAATTTATTTGTGAATATCCTAATTTTAGCCGAACCTTTCAACCATTGATGATGAAGATATAAAATAAGATAAATAAATAATGTAGAGAATACCTTGATGGTGGTTGATGGAATATAAGGGGGAACTAGGCTATTAAAAAAATATTTTTGAAGTGGTAGTTAATGTGAACTTCAAAATGATTGGGACTTTCATATAAGATGACAGTGTACTGAATTGTTGTTTTCTATGTCTGTTGAATCTATACTAGTATGGCTAAGAAGTTGACTTAAATGGTGTTAGGAGAACAGTGAAATTGCTTGCTCATAGTCAAGAAAATTCTTATAGTTTTACAAAGAAATATTTCATTTTCTGTAGTTTGGAGGTTTTTTATTTGCTTCGGGTTCAGTCCCACTGCGTAGCATCTTGGGCAAGTGTCTTCTACTGTAGCCTCGGGCCGACCGAAGCCTTGTGAGTGGATTTGGTAGACGGAAACTGAAAGAAGCCCGTTGTATATATGTATATATATATATATATATATATATATATGTGTATGTTTGTGTGTCTGTGTTTGTCCCCCCAGCACCGCTTGACAACTGATGCTGGTGTGTTTACGTCCCTGTAACTTAGCGGTTCAGCAAAAAGAGACCGATAGAATAAGTACTAGGCTTCCAAAGAATAAGAAGGTGGTGCTCCAGCATGGCCGCAGTCAAATGACTGAAACAAGTAAAAGAGTAGTTTTGGTATAAAACAGTATTTCTTAAAGGCAGTTTCTAAGCGGAAATTTCTGAATAGAAATAAATACTGTCATCATTTCAATCACTTTTCTTATGTTTGTACAGGTCTTTTCTGTTAAATATGTGAGATAATGACTCCTGTACATTATAGGCACAGGCATGACTATATGGTTAAGAAGTTTGCTTTTCAATCACATGGTTTCAGGTTCAGTCCCAGTGTGTGGTGCTTTGGGTAAGCATCTTCTATAACCCCATTCTAACCAAAAACTTTGTGAGTGGATTTAGTAGATAGAAATTGAAAGAAGCCTGTCTACATAATGTGTGTCTCTGTGTGTGTGTGTATATATGTGTGTGCCTGTGTGTGTGTGTATATATTTATCAGTGTGTGTGTATGTATGTATGTGTATGTATATATGTATGTCTGTATATGTATCCCTTTATATGTGTGTGTGTTTGTATATGTATGTATGTCTATGTGTTTGTATATGCATGTATGTCTGTATGTGTTTATATGCAAATGTCTCCTTGTTCTGATATCTTTTGATGGTTGTAAATGAGCATCACTGCCATACAAGAAAGTGTCTTTAATTTCCAATCTTCCATGAAAACATACCTGGCTATGAGGAAATATTTCCTTATTTGGAAACAAGTGAGGATTTATGACAGGAAGATCAGCTGACTATAGAAAGTCTAGCTCAAATTCCATCCAATCCATGCAAGTATAGAAAAGTGGACATTAGAACAATGATGATGATAATGATGATATTAATAGCATATGTTTTATTGGTCCCAGAGAGATAAATTTGAGGTACTGAATAAATACTGCAAATCTCTCTTATCATCTTTCATCCTATTGTATTTAATAGTGCCTTGTTAATAGATAGAATTGTGTGCTTGCATTCAACAGGAAAATATCAATTCTAATGCTGTTAGCACTTAAGAGTTGAATTAATCAACCCTTTAATATTCAAATCAGCTATATCCAGCCCCAGATTCAACCTTTCACACTTAGCCTACAATGGCATTCTAAAAATAAACTATCACATCAAAATCCCGAAGCTACAAGATAAAGCACGATTAATTTAAAATAATGGGAATAAATAAGGATTACATTTGACAGTGTAATCTGAGTGCTAAAGGGTTAAAGCGAAATGATCTTTTGTTGTGAATTAAAGAATGGAGTGGTATCATCATCTTGTTAATATTCACTTTTCCAAGGGCAGTGAGCTGGCAGAATCGTTAGCCTTTTGGGGTTGATTAAATAAGTACCAGTTACACACTGAAGTCGATGTAATCGACTTAATCCCTTTGTCTGTCCCCTCTATGTTTAGCCCCCTGTGGGCAATGAATAAATAAATAAATAAATAAATATTCACTTTTCCATACTTGCATGGATCAGATGGATTTTGTGGAGGCAAATTTTCTACAGTCAGATGCCCTTCCTGATGCCAACCCTCCTCTGTTTCCACATAAAGTAATATTTCCCCATGGCCAGACATGCTTTTATGGAAGATAGGAAATGAAGGATACAGCTTGCATGACAGTGACACTTACAATGTCAACACAAGGAAATAGTAAAATCCACAAAACATACATACATACATACGATTGGCTTCTTTCAGTTTTTCAATAAAATCCACTCACAAAGCTTTGTGAGGTCCAGGACTGTTACAGAGAACACTTACCCAAGATATCATACAGTAACACTGAACTTGAAACCATGCTGTTGGGAAGCAAGCTTTTTACCTCACAACTGTGTCTGTGCCTATATGATTCATAAAATTTGTAACTAATGATGTTGAGACATTGTGCTCTTAAACACACCATATTGCTTTCATTCCATCATCAGCCTGGATATGAATGTCTTGACAAATTAGTATTTGGAACAATATACAGAATTAAAAAAAATTAGAATATAAGAAATATTTTCAAAAATTTCATCCTATTACATAAATAGGTGCATAAACTCAATTGCATTTTGAGCATATTTTACAGATACTGCTTGTTAGAGCAGCAAAAGGCAGTTGAGTTAATGAAAAAGTCTACCTTTATCTTTATGCAATTAAATTGTAAATCTTACTTGTCATATAGTTTGTAAATATATTACTATTTTATATATTTCATCTTCATTTTTCAGTATGTACATTCAGCTGAAATAACTCATAGGGTGAGCATATTTTTAATTTCCTATTTTTAACTTTCTAAAATTCTATTTAAATGTTGTTCTTATATATATATATATATATATATATATATATATATATATATTACTTTCTATGAAGAAAATGTTTCAATATTTAAACAATTTACCAACTTTTTTCTATTATCCAATTTGTTTTGATTTTTTTCCTGTTCACTAAATTTACATAAAAGCATTACTATGCATAATGTGGGTTCTTTTGGTATGATTATTGCTCATTGAAAGCATGGAAAGCGGACGTTAAACGACAATGATGATGATGATTCATTAAATATTAGTCTGTAAACATCTTTTACTATCTATATATATATATATATATATAAATATATAGTTTTAGGAAAAGAACCAAGGTTCACTGTCACATATAGAAAAATTAATAAGTAAAAGCACAATAAATAAGTATAATATAATACAAAGTAAATATCATAAGATAAAGATAATAAAACGACTATTGAATTCTGTGACAGTGGATTTTCATCGATGAGTTCATGAACCTTGGTTCTTTTCGTAAAACTACACATTTATATATATTTAATACTGTGAAACTTAATTTAATTTTAATTTTTATAAATTGATTTTAATTGAATTTTTACCTGTAATTTTGGATTTTTATCCCTAATATTATTATTATTATTATTATTATTATTATTATTATTATTATTATTATTATTATATATATA
>NC_142928.1:86544658-86550607 GCF_046866305.1 Octopus bimaculoides
ACAAATTCCCTATTTTAAAGTCATCTAAATTATAATTTTCCATTGAAATTGCTTGTAAATTTATGATCAGAACACAAGCTTAATCATAGCAAAGTTATTTTACTAAACTCTTCATTTTCAAAATTATTTAAAACAAAAGCAGTGTATGTCAACAGAAATATAGTAATAAAAGGGTTATATCATGATTAAGATTCATTGTAATTGACAAACATTAATTAAACATAATTTTTCCACCCCTGACTTTTTTTTAAAAATATTTTCTGTGCTGCAAAAGAAATCTGAAATCTTGGGTTTTTATCAGTTAAATATGAAATATAAAAAGTCAATGAGTTATAGACAAAATTTTCAATTCTGGAAATACTGTATAGAACATTAGTGAGAATTTTTCCCAAAGGAATCAACAGATCTGAGATTGATTTAAACTTTAGATTTTTCTCATGTATAAAAACTGTATAAAAGTTGAGTAGCAAAGGCATATATACCACACGCGCACGCATGTGTACCTGTATGCAGATATCATCATCATTTAATGTCCCGTTTTCCTAGCTGGTATGGGTTGGACAGTTGAACAAGAAGAGATGAGCTGTAGTTTATTTTTTGTCTGTAAAAGATGTAGAAAACATTGTTATACTTGGGATGGTCATCTTTTGCCAGTCAAACACATGCAATATTTATTTGATTTCATCATCATTATTATTATTATTATTATTTGTCAGAGTTCTTACATCACACATTTTGTGACCTCATCAGCGACTTTCTATCTCGCTTCTCCTCTTGTCCTGCCTATTCCATTTTGTCTTTCTGTGGTATATCTAGTATTTTTGCATCAAAATATATTTTAGATGGTTCTACGAGAATAAAAAAGATATAATTTTACTTCAATTAACTACTAATGCATAGGAGTACTATATAGTTACTTTGATTTAATTTATTTAGTAGTTTGTGCACAATAGTCTCATTGGTTACAAGTTTCCCATTGGCCTATCACTGTTTTATTGCATTTCTTATGGCAGGAGAGATACAGAAGTGTCTCTAACTTGGTGTAGAACAAATATCTCAAGGGATTCATAATGTACCTTTTTATTGTTTCGTAACTGACGTTTGTACTATTTCTGATATAGATATGAACACACACATCATAGGCTTCTACAGTGATTCCATCCACCTCATTCTTCTTACATGGTGTTGACAACCTATGTCTATGATAGAATTCACTTGATGAAAGCGCTGCATATTAGGGTTAAATCCAAGACAAAAAGTTATTGTGAAGTGAATTTCTTAACCATACAGCCATGCCTAGTCATATTGCTTGCCATCTCTAAACAGATTCAGTATTGTGAGCATCTTGATTTATTTTTTTTTTGCTGAATTTAAATAAAGGTTGAAAGTACTTTTTAAATTTAAAAATTTTTATCTCCTAATTTTTTTTTCCCAGTTATATCACTGGAATTTCAGATGAATTTTCAAGTGGACAATTTGTGGGCACAATGTTTAGAAAGAGTTTGGGTTCTTCATTTTTTCAGCTTTCTGGAAATGGAAATCACATGTTTTCCTTCTTTCTTCTTTTTTTTATTAACAAAACGTATTTTATATGTAAGCTTAATCTAGAAAAAATTTATTTCAAACTTCTTTATTGAATATTATTTTGCTTTCAGGATCTAAAGCCTGGAAATCTGGCCATAAATGAAGACTGTGAACTTCGGGTAATTACTTAAAACATTAATTATTATTAAACTCACTAGATGAACATCTAACCAGGAATGAAAATGCAGATCATTGATTACCAAATTATTGTTGAGGAATGTACCTAGCAACATAGTTTAGTGGTTTGTAATCCTCTGTTGGTGAAGAGGAATGTTAAACTGCATATGACAAAAGAAAGCTAAGAGAATTCTACTGTTCAAACTTCCAATCAATCTTAGATAATGCTTACTTATCGGGAATATTAGAGACATAAAGTATTGTGAATAACAAGATTCAGTTTGTGTATAAATTAAGCTATCATTGGAAAGAAGTGTAACTAAAACATCATTTGCATGCTTGTCCTCCCGGACAAGGAAAGAAAAGCTCAGATATTACAAGTGGTTGTTAAATGTTGAATGGAGGTTTGCTCAGAAGCAATTCATATCAAGGCAAGAATAAAGAGCATCAGAGGTAGTTACATCAGGTTATGTAGATACTGTAGTCATTAGTTAATTGGTTGGTACAATTTTGTTCAATAACTGGTACAACAGAACATTTGTCAACAGCTACAGACACAAATGAGTTGTCCTGGGAGAAGGGCAGTTATTGATGTCTCAAACTGAGAGCTAGAAGTATGTAGCAAAGTATAGTAGAGTCAAGTTAGAGGATAAGGTTTACGTTTTTAGTTCATCCCAGAATGTGGAGCTAAAGTGTTGATATTTTAGCTACAAACAAGCAGCTTTTCTTTCCAATTGCAAGTCAGTAGTTTGTAGACTGGTGGATGCTAAAGAAACAAGTGAGACCTAGACAAGCTAGGGGTGTTGTTTTCAAGGTAGGAGAGAGTTGTCAGTGGGTTCAGTGAGGAAGTTAGAGTATAGGTAGACACTTAACCCAAGGCTTTATCCACAGCTTCTATTCATTGTAGTTCATGAGGCAGTAACATAAAAGTCTGGGCTGAGTGTTCTGATTTCTAGTTTAGAGTTCAAAAGTATACAAATCAACACAATCTGAAGTATAAATTATTGAGAGAAAACACAAAATCCTAGTGGCACCTGAGTCAATGCATTGCTCAGTATGTAGGTAGTGAGTTGGTATGATCTCAATACCATGTGTTTTGTGCAAAAAGTAGGTGCATAAATTTTGCAATAAAATCTCTGACAGATTGAAAGGTAACTAGAATATTAAACATGATATTTCTTTACACTGTTTGATTGTGGATAATTGAATGTTACAGATTCAGAAAGTAAGCCTTGAAAACACATTTTCAATTAAAGTTATCTCTAATAAAAATTAACAGTGAACCTACTTTAAGAAAATGTTGAAGCAATTTCAAAATAGAACCTCAGACATTGCATAAAGCACTGCATTATTTCAATCTCAAAGGTAAATCAATAAACTGATTGACTTCACTGATTGATTTATATCTTGAAAGGAGATAGCAACAAATCAGTGAGGTTGATTTTTAAAATGTCTCAAGTCTGTGTTGTGTCTTGTTTGACCTGTAAGTCATTAATATATCCTTCTGAAACATAACTTGTGCTTGTCCTTCAATCATAATTGAGCCTCTCGACACCTGGCATAAAGCCACTTCCCCGCCTCTCAAATATCCCACTTAGTCAAGTGGGGAGCTTTTTCTTGCTCTTTTCCTGTTTTGTAAAGTTACTTGGTTGCTTCACTAGTGCTAGTGGCACAAGAAAAGCACCCAATACACACTGGAAAGTGATTGGTGATAGGAAGAGCATCTAGACATAGAAACCATATCAAAGCTGACACTAAAGCTAAACACAGCCCTGTGATTTGCTGGAGCCTGTCAAACTGTCCAGCCTCTGCAGCATGAAAAGCAGGTGTTATGTAATAATAAACTATTTCTCAACTTTTATTTATACAGGTCATAACAGGTATGGAAGCATGTGCTGTTGCGTTTATGTTGTGTTTCTGAAATGTTTAAATCAGAAATGATAATTTAAGAATATAATTATTCTGACTTTTATATTTGTCCACATGTTCATGTGTTTTTTTCTATTTTTTTTATGACTGTTCTAATGAAATTCCAACAAACCAATGACATGCTGGCTTACATCTTCATCCATTGTACTTATATCAACAACACATTTAAATCAAGAATAACTAATATCATAATTTATTACCATGGGATTTCTTTGTTAAATCATTTGATTAAATTTTTTCTTTAATGTTTTGTTATTTTATAGATTCTTGATTTTGGATTAGCTCGCATGACAGACAGTGAAATGACTGGCTATGTAGCCACTCGTTGGTATCGTGCTCCAGAAATTATGTTAAACTGGCGACATTATAATGGCAAAGCAGGTAATGGTTTTGTTCTATAAATTATTCCTTAATGCCATCTATTTGATTGTAAAACAATGTTCCAATAATATACGTCTAGCTCATGCTAGTATAGAAAAATGAATGTAAAAAATGATCACAAATTGTTTTCTTCCCTTTTGGCAAAAGAAATAAATTGTTATATCCAGCAAGGCACTTCTTTTCTGTAATATCCAATTCCTAGCTAATGTAATATAACTAAAAATGATAATAATAATTATAATTACTAACAGAAAGACTGCCCTCCGGGCGGTTTTCTGCTAGCTACTTGATAATATTTTCACATTTGATTCCCAATTCTAATAATTTTTAGATTTTACATCTAATTGTTTCTTTGTATAATAGTGTTCTCTTGCTTAGTAAATATTGCTTTCATTATTTTATCAGTCATAACCTTTCTTTTTTAAATAAACATCAAGGTAGTCCAACTATATTTAGTGTGCAAAAAAATAGCGATCACCTAGTGATATTTTAATACCTGTAGCATATTAAACAGCCATAGCAACAAATTCACTTGATAATTCTTAGATTACAATGGAAAGGAAATAAGTCATATGAGTTCGAAACTTCAGTAAATTTTAATAAGTTGTCCAATATAATATGTAATTATTGCTGGAATGTGTGCTTATATTAGTGAGACTGTGTGTATATGTGTGTGTGTGAGAGAGAGAGAGAGAGAGAGAGAGAGAGACAGAACATTGCAAATAATGAATGAAATAAACATGAAATGAAAATCATACAAATAAAAGCTCAGTAAAAGCTATCTTTTACTGAATATTTAAATTTATGAACTTGAAATATTCAATAATAAAAAGAAGTTCAGAAAGTAAATTTTCCTGAAAATTTTAATTTATAAAAAGTCTCACTTGCTTAGTAAATATTTCTTTCAGTAATTTATTGTAGTTGTAATATATTTCTAATTTAAACAAATTTCAAGGTAACCCAACTACGTTTAGGATGCTAGAAACAGCAATGATCACATGATTATTATTGTAAGGCATATAGCATTCCAAACAGCCATACCAACAAAATGAATTAATTTTTTTTTTTTCAAGTTATACCAGTATATTAAGAAATTTTCACTTTATCAAAAATATTCATTTAACAAACTCCAGAAACTGACATTATTCTTGAAATTGTGAAGCCTCAAAGTTATACAGCTATTTTGTCTGCTAGTATTCATTCATTCAATAAATAATTTTTTTACATTGTGTATACAGAATAAACTGTGGATTTTGCAAATAGTAAACTAAAACTTGAAATGAATATATGTTAAATTATCATTAATGAAAATAGAAGCTAGAGAGAGAGTGAAAGACTGTTGCAAATGAATAATATTGTTTATTAAACATTAAAATTTACTCTTCAGTAAATGCAATGAATATTTAAATTTGTGAAAAACATGTTGTTCAAATATTCAATAAACTTCAGAAATCAAAATTACAGGAAATTTCTTGGAACGTGAATTTATAAAAAAATTTCCAGCTGGTCAAACCATTAATAATTGCTTTCTTTTAGCAACTGTTAGATATATATTCATTACGCAGCTTTCTCCATTATGATATAGATGACTATAGAGATATCTAACTGAATTAAAACTTTTTAGTAACAATTTTCTTTTCTTCTAGTTGATATGTGGTCTGTTGGTTGCATTATGGCAGAAATGATTCTTGGACATGCTCTTTTTCCTGGAAATGATCGTATCCTTTACTTATGGCTTTTAATAACACCTTGTATTTATTTTGTTGTTTATCACATTCATTTTTTTTTTTGTCATCTGTTAATTACTTGAATTATCTGTTATAAATAAAAGTTGATTCACATAAAAAGAAAAAATTCCTTAACACATAAACGACATTGATCAATTAAATAAAATTTTGATAATGCTGGGGAAGCCAAGTGAAGAATTCATTGAAAATA
>NC_142928.1:86556107-86598607 GCF_046866305.1 Octopus bimaculoides
ATATATATATATTTCAGATCAGACTATCAAACATATTGAAGATATTAGATAAGTGATCTTCAAAATGTAATTAACATACAATATTTCATCATCTCATAAAAATATTTTGATTTTATATATATATATATATATATATATATATATATATATATATGCACACACATACATGCACCTATTAAGTTTTTTAGCATTGTTACTTTAGAACATTTATGAACAAATTTAATATCCTGAGTGGTTTCTCTTGTAAGTTGTTATTAAAATTTATTAAAACTGATTACGAAAAGACTACTGTACAAGTGAAATTGAGGAAATATATGCAAAACCCTTCCAAAGCCTGATTATATTCAACTAATTGAAACACAGTGGCAGTTTACTCATTAGAAATGTAGTCACAAAAGGGTTGAGTAATGTAAATTTGCTTATTCTTTTTAAACCAATTTTTGGTCTTTGACTGCATCTTAGATTACCATTTCTGCAAGATTTTGCAAATATTTGTATATACTGGTATCAGTAAATAATTTTTTTTTTTAATCGTTTTGTTAGATTGTTATCAGTAATCATTTGAATTGTTCTGTATATACAATATATATTCTTGAATTTGATAGAATTTTTTTTTTTTTTTTTTTTTTTTGCAATATAAAAGGAAACATCATGTGTGATTTTTCTTTTGATTTTTCTAGTTTTTTTTCATTTTTTTTTCTGTTTTTGATCTGCTCGTCGACTTCTCATCTTTTTGAAAATCGAAGAAGGCGCTGAGAATATTTCAATTTTTGCTTCCTAACTCAAATGTGCCTGTTATTCCATGATTTTTTATCTTTTACTCAGTGACCATAAATAAGTTAAAAACTGTTTTAATTTAAAGGTGAATTGCTGAAAATTGGTTAAATCATATGTTAGATTATCATTATGAAAAAGATTTAACAATTTTAATAATAAAAAAAAAATATGTATTTGCCATGTTATCTGTTCAATATATATATATATATATATATAAATCATTTTTTATTTTATACTTATTTTCTTTTTATACATGACAGTAAGAAAGTGTTTGTATTATTCATGATGGCAAAAGAATTTTTTGAGCATTTTTCTCTCAAAGAACACACATTATATACACATTCAGACACTTGTATATAATGTGTGTTTACGTATGTGTATATATATATATATATATATATATGTGTGTGTGTGTGTGTATATATATATATATATATATATATATATATATACATATATATATATGTGTGCACATGCATACCCATTGTTGAATATTCAAAAATGGTTCTTCATATACTTTGTAAGAAACTATTAAACAGTTTCTGGTATTTTTTTTTGTTTTTGTAATAGTGTATATATTGTAGATATTCCTACTTTATAAATCTCAACATAAATTTCCAACATGCTTGTTATATTAGCACAATGCTGGTTGTATGTGTATGTGTGTGTGTGTGTGTGTGTGTGCGTGTGTGTTGCTTTCTAATAGTTTTTGGATGCTTGTTGATTTCTTTTCTTTTTTTTCTTGTCAGTGAATATTTTGTTTGTGTTATAATTGGAAATAATAGGGTGGCCAGGTGACAGAATCGGTAGCATGTTAGATCAGGCAAAATGCTTAGCAGCATTTCTGGCTCTTAATGTGCTGAGCTCAAATCCCACTGGGGTCACCTTTGCTTGTCATCCTTTCAGGGTCAGTAAAATAAAGTACCAGTCTAGTACTGGGGTTGGTTTAATTTGATTAGCCCACTTCCCCTAAAATTGCTGGCTTTGTGCCAAACTTTGAAACCACTATAATTAGAAATTATCCAATGACAATCCATGGATATCATAAGCCAGCAATGGAATAGAAATGGAGAATTTTGTGGGGAGCTTACTTTTTCACATGTAATATGTTTATATTAAAGATGTATAGAAAAGCACTTTTATGTAAAAATAAATCTTGAACACTTTTGCACAGATGTGGCTTCATTTGAGAATGCATTATAAATTTATCATAGCTTGTGTGATCTATTAGGCCACCTCCACTCCACAGTTTTTTCTGTGTGTGTGTGTTTTTTAATGTGTATATTGTATGCATCAGTCTGCTTTCTATTCAAACTCATCACCCTACTGCTTAGAGAAGAATATTTTAGAGAGATAGTCAACAGAAAATCCCTTGACAACACTAACTGCTCAAGAAATGTGCCTGATTACTCTCTGTCCACAATGTTTGACAGATTTAGTTAAATGAACCAAAAGTCTTCATTATAACTTTTTATCAGTAAATAACTATATTAACATAACTGAATTATTTCAGAATTTGTAATAAGTTTCTATTTTGAATGAACAGTCTCAACAGCAAGTGGATGCTAACAGAATAAAGGTTAAGAAAAGGGTTAATGTTTCATTTGGAAATTAGTAAACATAATACCAGGCATAGTTATGGCTGAATGGTTTTAAGTAGTTCACTTCACAACCACAAGGTCCTGGGTTTGATTCCACTGCTTGGCATTTTAGGCAAATGTAATTTTCTGTATCCCCAGGTCGACCCAACTCTTGAGTAAAAATAGGTTGATGAGAATTCTATAAAAGTCTTTTGGACAAATTGATTTATAATTTAAAAGTACATTCTTGTCACATGCTGTGTCTTGTTGATTTTGTCTGAGAATTTACATTAAGAGTGTATATGACTGTGGATTGCTCAGCAACTTATCAATTCAGTTGGCAGGAAATTCAGTTCATCAAACAATACTCATTGTTGAAACTGAGAGATATCTTATTCATCCAGTAAAAATATTAATTCAAAAGTGCTGATTTGAATATTTGAGTGGTGTCAGGATGGTAGCAATGAGGTTCTGAAGAGCTTAGCAAGTCATTATGAAGACACATGGCTTTGTACTCACGTTCACAAGATTGTGGCTCCTATTTTAACATTTCATTGTTGCTCCAATCCACTCGGCTGTAAATGAGTTCCACCAGTTACTGAGATGTCCCATTCAGATTTGGTGGGAGTGTTATAATTTCAATCAGCTTATAAGCTACGGAATTTGAGTTAATCTCTGGCTTTATGAATACTAGGACTCAGTGGAGAACTAATCTGTTAGTTATGGTAAGAGAAACAACTATAGGACCTAACTCATGAATATTTGGGAGGGATAATAAATTATCTTAGCCTAATCTTGGATGCTTTGTTTAAGGTAAAATGCTAAGAAGGTTATATTTGATAAAAATTGATGAAACATAGTCAATCTTGGAAAATTGTGAGGCATCAAAGTGTTAGTAAATGTGAAGGCACATGGCTCATGATCGTAAGATTATGGTTTCGATTCCCAGACCAGGTAATGCATTGTGTTTTTGAGCAAAGCTCTTCATTTTACGTTGCTCCTATCCACTCAGCTGGTAAAAATGAGTTATCTCGCGACCAACCAGCATTTTTTCCAAGGAAGAATAGACCAGAGAAGCCGAGAAACCAGCTCTATGCTCCTTACAGAGTAATGTGGCCTAACCAGAGAGTTTAAACATGGGATGTGTGTAAGATTCTTAAATTGTAAAGATATGAGTTGCGAGGATTTCTGTTTCGTTTTTATCCTTAAAATTAGCTAATATTTTTCAGTGCTGAAAATATTTTTTTTACTTGTCATTTGAGGAATATCCTCCTTGAAAATGGTTATTGTCATAAAAAGGAATTGACAATCAGCAAAGAAAATTGTGAGAAAAAATGAAAAACGTCTATATGAATATATGGAAAGAAAATGTTATTACTGTTAAAAAGTTATAGCAGGTTTATAATTCTCTATATATATAGGCTGTAGCCTTTCCTCTCTTGTTATTTAGTTCTTTCACTAAATAAATACAGTTTCATTTATATTGGCCTTATGATCATGAAATCTTTCACTTATCTGTCAAGAATTTAACAGATTAGTTGTTACTGTCTTTTTTTTTTTTTTGTCATCAAGATTCAGTAAACTTTTATATCAAACTAGGTATATATCCGTCACTTTGCTGCCGGTAAAAATATTTGTTAATCATGCACGTATCTTTTTAATAGTGGAGACTTATAAAGTGAAAGTCTCGTTAGTTATTATGGTGACAACACTACCGATCTATCTTTCACACACACACACACAACCACTATCTGTATTACTCAACAACAACAACCTGTTTTTTGTCTTGTAACGTTTTAATTCTTTCACACGCGCACACACACACACACACACACACACACACACACACACACACACACACACACACACACACTGAATTTCTCAACAGCATATCACCTGTCATCATGGTGAAAGGCTTTTAAAGTCTGTTGCGTTGCCGTATGTTAAAAGATATACAGAAATACATAAAAAAAAGAACGTTTTTGTTATATGGTGGAAGTTTTTTTTTTTTTTTTTTGAAGCCTGTGTTGTGTTGACAGACTTGCACTTAAAATTCCCCGCGTTTTTAGTCAAAACTTGTTAGTTACTATGGTGACAACACTATCTGTATATCTACCTTTCACGCACTATCTCACTGTATTTTCCCCCTCAACGACAATTTTTTTCTCTTCTACATGTATCTTGTGACGGATGGACGGACAGAGATCAGCTCTTTTATAATATAAATTTTTTAAAAATATGATTAGTGGGTTTGGTTTTCTTCTTAGCAATTGTTGCTGTTTTAATCAGACTCCCATTTATCTAATTTTAAGTACTGACATATCAACACAGTGATTAGTCAGATTTTCTTGTAAAAAAAATATTTAGTTTGGAATTAGTTTTGATATAAATACAGGTATCCCGCGCATTATAGCTATATCAGGTTACGATATTTCACGCTTACGGAAATTTCGGAATGCGGTCAATAATTTCGCTCTTACGGAAACTCATATTGCATACATTTTAAATTGTTAAAGAATTTAATACTGCACTTTCTTCTTAGCTCAATGGCCATTTTGCGTTTTAGTTAAGATCTAAGTATATAGTTAATGATTTGGAAAACTATCATTACGTTACACGCACACACACACACATATGTGAGAGTCAACAGGTGAGATCCAGTGATACTCAATATAGAAAACAGTAGTGCTCAGATGATTTGATCTTACTCTCCGAGATCTTTGTCGAGAATTAATTTGTTCTGTATATATGTTTATACATGAGTGTTTATCTGAATATTTTCAGTTTTTACTCCCCTCTCTCTCTCGCTATATATATATATCCCTATATATATTTACATGTGTATATGTATGTATATTTTATATATCAAGCCCAAACATGTTTATCTATATCACCCTCTCCCCCTCTATTTTTTTTTAAATGTGTGGATGTGCGTTTCTATCATCAACACGAACGCAGCAACCAACAGTAATATAGAATGAAGTAGATAAGCAGTTCCGTTTCAAATAAAAACAATGTGGTGTCCCAGTGTATTTTAAAAGTTGAATGAAATGTCTATGAGGATTGACTGAAACCAAAAAGGTCTATAAGGGTTGACCAGAGACTAAACAGCCAGAGCAATACAGTTAGCAAGAGCAATATAACCACTGCAACACTAACAATACACAACCACTTTGACTAACATCTAAACCAATGCAAACCATACCATCCCCACTATCAACCAACCAACTTTTGAATCCAGCTGGCTGCAACAGATAGCATGTACGCCAAAATGTGTTTGCATGAGAGAGTGTGTGTGTGTGTGTGTTTTATGTCTTAATTCGCCAAAACCTGAACTTTCTTACAGACAATATACTGAGCCACCAATTGAACGTAAATTATCTTTTTGATAATGTGAGAGTAGAATATGTCTCCAAGAATACAACTTCTTTGCTCCTGCCAATGGATCAAGGTGTGATAGCCTACTTCAAGGCATATTATATGAGATTCAACCTACAGTTAGAGATTTCTAGACAGAATTCAACATAATGGATGTTGTAGATAATATAGCTGAGTCTGGGGATGAAGTGAAACCAACTTTGAATAATGCTTGGGAAAAAAATACGGCCAAACTGTATCCATGACATAACAATTTTTCATCAAGCAGACAGATATTGTGGTACTTGCAAAGGATGTAGGATTTGAAGAACTCGTAGGGGATAATGTGATTGAGTTGCTGGTATCGAAGGAAGAAAGTTTATCTAACGAGGAGCTGATGCTGGAAAAAGAAACTAAAAATACAAATGAGACGACAGAAGTTCCACCTCCATCATATAAATTGGCTACAAAAAAATATTGCGGAAGGGTTGGCACTTATAGAGAAGATTTTACAGGTTTTTGCTGATAATGATACTAATTGTAATCGTAAAATAAAATTACAAGTGGAATTTACAATAAGCTCAGTTTCTATACTGAGCTGTACAAAGAGATGGTGCGTCAAGCTGATGTTTGTGATAATGACTACAAGATAGTAAATATTGTCCCTCATCCTTCTAGTAACATTCATTCCACAGCCATTACTTAACAGTAGTCAACATCTTTTGTAGTAAGAACGTATTCTTACGATATTACTATTCTTATTAATTCCCTAACGTATTCCTCTCGAAATGTTTTTGTTTTTATGTATCTGGCATATTGGACCGTGTATGTTTAGAAATTGTTATTTTCGTGTATTGAAGGTGGTTGCTTGCTCTCCTCCTCCCTAAAATGTCCACAGGAATGCAATTTCACTTGATATGAAAATCAATAAGGAAATTCCACATTGCGAAACTTCGCGTTACGGACAAGCTTTCAGAAACGCATTCTTTCCGTAAAACGAGGGATTCTTGTACATTACAAAATCTAGTTAAATACTAAGTCAACTCCAGCATTCAATCTAATTGTTATCTTGTACTGCATTTTCACTCAGGTAAACAATTACTTTTCTCTGACTCGTAAAAGGTCATGATATTGTTAAATAAGTGGAGTATGTTCAGTCTCTGTCTCTCTTTCTCTATCTCTCTCTCTCTTTCTCTCTCCTTTCTATTTGGTGGGTGTGGGGAGGGATTTTAGTGATGCTATGATGATCGTCATCATGTTAACGTCTACTTTTCCATCTCGCATGGGTCAGACGAAATTTGTTGTTGAGGCATTTTCTACTGTTGGATGCCCTTTCTCTTGCTTACCTCCACCTATTCCAAGCTAAGTTACACTCGCCCGTGTCTGGATGTGTTTTTATAGATAACCCCATTCCTGTGACTGTCAGTCATTTACAACTATTACACGATGTCATGACAAGGAGGCAAACACACACACACACACACACACACACACACACACACACCTCTTACAGGTTCCGCACATGAAATCCACTCAGGGCATTGCTTGATTCAAGGCTATAGTAGAAGACACTTGCCCTCTGAAAAATATTTCTTTACGCGCTTTTTTCATCACTTCAAATAAATATCGGCTTCAAATTTTGGTATAAGGCCAGCAGTTTTGGGGGGGCGGGGCCAAGTCGATTACATCGACCCCCTAGTGTTCAACTGGTACTTATTTTATCGACTTCCGAAAGGATGAAAGGTAAAGTCAATCTCAGCGAGATTTCAACTAAGCATTTTCCCCCGATAGATTAAATACCAAAATTAGCAATAAGTGCTAGGGTCGATTTGTTTGACCAAACCCTTCGAAGCGATGCTGAAGCATGGCCGCGATCCAATGACTGAAACAGGTACAAAATAAATCCAAGAAATAAAATTTCATCTTATTACATTAGGCAATCATGTCATATTAACAATATAGGCTTTCATGACTTGTTTCTAACTTGATCAGCAATTATAAAAGACCCGCCTATAAAATACATTAGATCTTCCGTTTAAAAAAAATGACTTGGCTTTATAGGGGCGGGGAATGCTGAAAATAGCAACAATCTGTAATTGGAAGGAAATGATCAAGATTTTGGGTTCAGTCCCACTGCGCGGCACCTTGGGCAAATGTCCTCTACTGTTGCCTCGAGTCTTGTGAGTGAATTTGGTAGATGAAAACCGAGGAAGCACATTGTGTGTGTGTGCTTGTGCGCCACTGCTTGACAGCTGGTGTTGGTTTACGTTCCTGTGACTTAGCGGTTCAGCAAGAAGTTAACGGTTTATATACTAAGTACTGGGATTGATTTGTTCAACTAAAACACTTGAAGGTGGTGTCCCAGCATGGCTGCAGTTCAATAACTGGAGCAAGTAAAAGAAGGTGTAACGAATAATTTTAATAATGACATCTTATTGATATTTCTTCGTTTAAAGACTGAGATATATATTTAAATAAGTCTTAATTTTTTTTCAATCCAAAACTGGTTAAAAAGTTATGGTGCTTAAACGCAAGAAAATCACTGCCAGTGATTTTCCTATTAAGCACCATATACGTTATTGGTTTAATGTTTTTGTTTTCTTTACAGTAACATTTGACATCTTTTAAAGGTTAGAACGTGTCTTACTTCTTTTATCATATTCAAGTGTTGTGTACATTATCATTTTCCTTAAATCTTTTAAAATGGAGTTTGTAGTCCCTTAAACTTGGTTACTAGGCATAACTGATCTTCCAAATTGAAGGAAATTGAATTGTTTTACTTATTTTTTGTTTTAAACAATTCATTAATTTTTATGTAATTCACTTTAGTTAGCTATAAGTTACATAAAGTTTCCCTGACCTATTTCCGTTAGCCTACATACTAATAGATAACCAAATACAGGTAAGTTGACTGCTGTACTTGAAGTGAGTACAGATGATTGGTATTTATGAAATTAATCATTAAAACTAAAATTTTCTATGCTACACGTGAAACCGGAGCCCGAATATCTCAAGTACCAATGCTTCATATTTCACTGTAGTTACTAATATTTTAGTGACATTTCAAATCAGTATTAGCTCTCCAATGTATTCCTTAGAGAGAAACATTTAACTCCCGCTAGCTACCTGTTAATTATCAAATACTAATGCTAATGATCCAGCCAGCTACAGAAGAATAGGCTGAATTTTACTAGTAGTATTTCTAGGTGGGAAGCATTTAGTATAGAAAACACATTGGCTTGAGTCCATGACTGTTTCTATTTCAGATCGTAGATACTTTCACCTTACGTTGCTCATGTTACCGAGAAGTAAATGAGGATTGTAGTTATTGCATTCTCTTCAGAGTTTAACTTTAGGCTTTATGGATAGCTGCAGAGTATGTCTAGAAATTACTTCTGTGTACTTATTTCTTAATGGATATCATGTGAGTAAGCTAGAAAGAGATTTGTGGGAGTTTACAACCCGCTGTACACATACCAAAGGATAAAAGTCTGCTCAGTGAAACTCGTTGTGCAGCTTTGATACCCGATTGAATTCACATTAGAGAAAACATACTTTCTCCCCGCTTACGAATGTATAGCTCTGTTTCTAAGTAAGAAATTAATTAAAAAGCAAGCAGAGTTGTATGGTAAGCTCAGGCCCGTAGTATAGGCTCGTCTGCATTGAATTGCACTTTTCAAAATCGTTTGCGGTTGAAATAGATATTAAGTTTACAATGGTTTCGAATTGACCAAATTTGTAGCTGTACTAAAATAAGAAAGCAACATTCTGAAGAAAAAAGTATGACATTTTTTATTGTAGCAGTAAACAATTCGCGGAAATTATAAACAAGGCCATTAATTCTTGTTTAGATTCATTAGTCCGGGCACTTCTGGCTGATGAGAATTAAGATGTCGAAACAGCGGTGTTCCAGAATCGAGTACAAAGAAGAAACTGTTCTATGACAAACACAGCTGCAATTAACATATTTCCGTTCGTATCTGCCGATATGTATTAGGAATAAATATGCAAGTCATCGCTTCGAATCTCGCTGTTCACCGTGTATATAACAATTTATTATAATATTTATTGTAGATTTAGTGTTACTATGAACTTTCTAATGAAATTTATAACTAGTGGGGAAATACTAAACATTTTTATTTGAAAAACTTTCAATAAAGAGAACCCTGAAATGTTTGTATTTTCTGCTCAAATTCTTCATCTCTACATAGATTTTAAAATCAGAAAGTAAAGAACACCATACATAGTTAATATTGGTTTCAAATTTTGGCACAAGGTCAACAAATTCGGATCGGGGGCAAGTCATTTACATTGACCCCAGTATTCAACTGGTACCTATTCTGTCGACCCCGAAGGGATGTAAGGCATAGTCGACCTCGGCGGAATGTGAACTTGGGACGTAAAAATGAACGAAATGCCACTAAACATTTTGCCCAGCGTGCTAACGATTCTTCTAGCTCGCCGCATTACGTATTAGTAATGAAAAAAGAAAAGAACCTTTACAAGCTCGTTTTCTTTCTTTCTTTCTTTCTTTCAAACAAATGACATATTCATGAGGTTTTCTTACACTTTGATAACCAAGCTCGAGCTCATGTAGCAGATGCATTTCTCCAAATATTCTCTAATTCCCTGTCGCCCACGCATTTCAATATCCTTATTACTATTTCTCAATGATTTTTATGGAGGCAAAACTGTCATTTAATTACATGAAATTATTATGCTAAAAAATAAAACAAAAAACAAAAACTATATTTATCGACGATCATTCATAATAAATTCATAATAATGTACAAACAGAAACCAGAAAACAATGCCAACTCAAACATCGTTAAATTCTCTAAAAGAACAAAAGTATTCAAATATATTTAATGTTTCTTAAATAAAAAAAAAATATTCAACATATTTCATCAAATATAGTAGTAAATCCACTGGATTATCTTTGCATAATCGAAGCAAAAAGAAACTATCAAAAAGGCATCTGAAGTTTCAAACCTGAAACTTTATGTTGAAGTCTTTTCAAGAAGTCTCTTCAAGGGCATTCTATTGTGTTTTTATGCAGAGAAGTATCGTATGGACGAGAGTATTAGTTAAGGAGTTACGATATTTGAAATGCCAGCACTTTCCATCGATACGGTATCTATACACCGTCGGCACAACATACTTGATATACTCAAGATGTTTCTGGATAAGCCCAATGGTGTATGGGATTTTAAAGTTTATTCTGAATCTATGATAATTCGAATAATATCACGGAGTTTCAACAAAAGAAAGAATTTTTAATGAAGAATATTACTTTTGCACTGTGGTTCATGTTTGTAATTTTATTCTATTGACTTTACGGCTGCAATATAGAATGACCGTATGTCTATAGATATTTACTTTACAAAGTGTAGAGTAAAACTGCTCCTTAAGTCTGTGAGGTCGCACTGAAAACGTCGTTGCTCTGAGCAAGTCAGTTAAGTTGTACATATTCCGTTCTAAGTTACTGACTTCGACTGGAAATGGAAAGGATAACTGAAGTTAGAATGCAATCTGTCAAACAATAAGGATTTTGTATAAATTCTGCTCGTCGTAGGAATCGGGAGTTTTTCAAAAATCAATAATATTAATATGCCAGCTTGTTCTTTTTGTACGTACCTGTGGTGTGTGTCACATTTCAAAAGCAGAAGTGAGTGGCAAAGCGAGAGAAAGAGAGAGTGAAAGAAACAATGAGTGGCGACGGCGTTCGTTTTGCGTTTTTAAATGTTTCAGAGAGGAAGTAAGAGAGAAAAAGAGAGTGTGAGAGAAAGAGAGAGAGAGAGAGAGAGAGTGTGTGTGTAAGAAACAGTGAGTGGTGACGGCGTTCGTTTTGTGTTTTTAAATGTTTATTACATCACAAGAAAAGTTGATACATAGATACATACACATTGTTAAATTAAAAGCGGGAGAAGGGAGGGACACAGAGGAAGTGAAAGAGAAAGAGGGAAAGCGAAAGAGACAGTAGATACATAGATCCATAGACACAGCAAATATTGGATGTCACTTTCATTTTTCATTACCACACGAGGATAAAATTAGCTCACAAATGGCTGAGTACTCCACAGACATGCATACCATTAACGTAGTTCTCAGTGAGATTCAGCCTCACACAGAATATGACAAGGCTGGCCCCTTTGAATTACAGCCACGACTCATTTTGGCCAGCTGAGTGGACTGGAGCAAGATAAACTTTCAAGTAGTTGGAAGAAAATGAAAAAAGATCCTATATAGAGGCAGGAAAATATTTTTAGTCGTTAGGGTCACTATGGGTCACACAGATCTGGAAGTCAAGCCCCCAGATAAACACTGATGCGCAGGCTGCTGTTATCAAACTGAGCGTAAGTTGAGGGCGAATACACGACGGAATAGCAATTATTTCGTCTTAGCTTTCGCTGCTTACACTAAACACATTTTTGCCTTACGATATGGAACATTTCCTTTTCTTTCACTCTTTTTAAAAGATAGCACTCCGTCGCTTACGACAACGAGGTTCCTGTTTATCTCTGATCAACGGAACAGTCTGTTCGTAAAATTAACGCGCAAGTGGCTGAGTACTCCACAGGCATGCATACCATAAGGTAGTTCTGAGGGAGATTCAGCCTCACACAGAATGTAACAAGGCTGGCCTCTTTGAATTTCAGCTACGACTCATTTTTGGGAGCTGAGTGGACTGCAATAAGGTGAAGTAGAGTACTTTGCTCAAAAACACAGCGCGCCGCAGAGAATCGTACTCAAAACTTTACGATCGTGGGCCGAATACCCCTAACCACCGAACCAATCACCTTCATTCTCTTAACCGTAGAGAAAAGGAACGAAGCGATAGAGACAGAGAAAGAAAAGCCTTAGTCATTTGCAATGACAATTAGGCTGAAATACGATCGCTCTTTATAGCTTCTTTACTTTTAACAACAAAGATGAGGGAAAGACATTTAGTAATGAATAGAGGGAAAGTCATTCAGGTTATTACATTTTTATTCTGGGAGTTCTAGAACGATTGAGTGTTACTTCTCTCTTCTTTCTCCCACTCCCGGTACTTATTCGCCTTCTTTCATAGTTCTTCATTTCTTTTAGTTGAGAGAGAAAGACCATGTTTTTTTTTCAGGCACATTTAACGTTTTTTTTTACAAACTACAAACACCCCACCACCTCTTTTTGTTTTTTCATACAAAATCTAATGGAGATTTCGAACAGAGTCCAGAAAATTGGGTAATATCCCCTACAAAATGGGTGGGAGAGAAAAGTTGCCAACAGGTGGCTACACGAATTTCAACTCTATACTTTAAAGAGTGTATTCTACTATAGCTTCGGGCCAACCAAAGCCTCGTGAGTGAATTTGGCAGACGGAAACTGAAAGAAGCCCGTCATATGTGTATGTGTGTGTCTGTGTTTGTCTCTCCACTACCGTTGTTTGACAACTGATGTTGGTGTGTTTGCATCCCCGTAACTTAGCTATTTAGCTGAAATGACTGATAGAATAAGCACCAGGCTTACAGGGAATAAGTCCAGGGGTCGATTTCTTCGACTAAAAGGCGGTGCTCTAGCATGGCCACCGTCAAATGACTGAAAGAAGTAAAAGAATACCAGAAGAAAGTTCCGTACCACTAAACCAAGAAGATATTTTGAATATGTACGATCTATTTTAAGGCTAAATAGTAATTCTGTTTACGTTTGCGTAACAGATATTTTGGTTGGATTATATAGTTATCAGTTTTACACTTCTTTCTATATTCTGTAACTGTCACAATATAGAAACAGTTCTCATGGCACCAGCCCACAATTTACAGATGCTTACATTTTTTATGTTTTCCGTGAATTTTTCCCGGGTCCAGCTAATCTACTATAATTGTTGTAACAGCCTCATAACAACCAGTGGGTTATTCTTGCAAAAGAAAAAGAAAAAAAAATCGTTTTTCACATTAGCACTAACTAGATCACAAATTTTATGAGTTGTGTCGACTGATTAATTTCAGCATATGATCGGTACTTTTATCGGCACTAGTGCGATTTGAACTCAGAATGTAATTAAAAAACGCCAGGCCAATATTCATATGTTCATACCATTTACTACCATAGTTGAAAAATAATGATTTTTAACTAATTTGTATTCGGGAGACAGATGACTACAAACATATCCCAGTGATTGACTGAGATTTATTTTATCATTCCGGGCAAAATGATATAAGTGATAGTCGACCTCAGTGAAATTTAATTGAAAATGTAAATAGCATAGTACCCAGTCTCTCACATACCGTCCTTCTCTCAACGAAACCATTAAAATAATTTTTTCTCAAATTTTAAAGAAAGCAAATATGGACAGAACCTAATATATTGATACGTTAGTATCGAACTTTTTACTTGTACAAAGTAGCGTCTCACATTTTTGTTCTTATTAATTCTACAGTGGCTATTTTCATTATTTGGTTGTCAATTTAATTCATTATGCATTTATGTGTAAAAAATGTGCTTCCTTGTAAATTTGCTATATTTTTCTTTAATAAATTGCGATATTGAGTTATTTATGTCTATTTCGATTTTGTGGAGAGGAGTTCAAGTTCTACAAAACATCTGAGCCATTGATACGTTCCTGGTACTTAGTTTCTTACAAAATCTAACTGAAATAGGTGAACATATATGAGAATATATTCAAAAACATAACTGACTGAAGAAGCTTGCAAATCAATGTTTTTTTTGGGGGGGGGGGGAGGGGGGGGGGACGGTGATTCGTAAAATATTTGTGATAGATATGTTCCATCTTCATTTTTTGAACTTTAACGCAATTTAGATAAAAAAAAAACCCCGAGTAATATGCAATGAGTCGGTGCCGATCACAAGTGAACCAAAGGAATGCAGTTATTGTGAAGAAAGGAAAAACTACCGTTACTTCGAACTTAGGTCCTTTACCGATGAAAAGAATATGTGTGCTGTTATAACGGACGAAAGTAGCTGCACCATAGTTATTTAAGGGAAGTGAAAGAAGACAAACCACCACCACCACCACCACCACCGTCCCAAAATGAAACAATAAAATTATGCAAAATGTGAAAAAAGCATTATTGGTTATTATCTTTTAGTTTTTAACAAAATAAGCCTTCAAAAGTACTGACTTAAAAATCTTGAAAATAGTTAAGTTTGGAGAAAAATGACTAAGGAAATGCTAAATTGAACCGAATATGCTGGGATCTTTTTTTTATGAAAAAGGAAGTTTATTATTAAAATAGTAATATGAAAAGAAAAAAATGAATTTGAATTTGTAAAAATGTTCGAGTTCTGAATAAGACAGAAGGTTTGATGAACTGGTTGAGACAAGAAGACTAAGATAAATATTTTGTACTTTTTCTGTATTCCACTATTTCGAATTCTGCTTTCATTTTTTTTATCTGGATCGAGTTGGAGTTAAATGTGTCGACTATGCTGAAATAAATTAACCTCGATTTCAACGCCAAATTAAGTGAATAAGAGATATGAAACCAAAATAATAATTGAATAATCGTTTTGCGTGCAACACTGTTTATTGATTTCATTCATAAATACAAGTGTGAAAAGAAATATAGTAAACGACGAATGTTCTGTTCCCGTATCACTTAAATGATTATCTAAGTTACTGATACTTTGTACCAAATTTAGAGAGGAATATGGCTTGCAAAGAACTATTAACTGATTGGGTTTTTGGCTTCTGCTTTTTTTTTAATCATAAGGTTGCCTTATTTAATTGCTTTTAATGCTCATGAGAAAGAAGCGAATATCGTAATTTCTCAAAAAAATATTTCAAATTTCATAACGATAAAAAAAAAAAGCCACTATGGAGATAATTAATCCTGGTTTAGAATTTCAGATTAACCACTGAGTCTCTGCTAGCAAACACACTTAAAAATAATTAATGATAAAACTTGATGCTTGTCATTATTCGGAATATATATGAATGTCTCAGTTATTCCTTGACTATTTGTCTTCATGAGCAATCATCAGTCAGTGATTAGCCATATTAATTCATGATGTAGGTAAAGTGAAGATATAATTCAGCTAGAAATTTAAATCGTATCACAAATAATGTACACATTTCTAGAAAAGTACAAATTCTCCGATTTAGTAAGTTGGAGGAATAGAGATTGCAATCGTTAACACCTCTTGAAAATACCAACTATATCAGTTGTAAAATATATATAATCAAGAATTGACGCCGCACATCCTTTCTGTTTTATATGAATTTTTTGTTTGACTAAGAATAGCATCTCTAAATATTTCAGGACAGAGAAATGAAATATTATGACGTCATGCCCTTCCTAAGAGCATTAATAGTTAGTGTAAGTGAAGCTTTGTACATACATCTTTATGACACTCGTCCTCTTTCTGTTGCATTAATCTCTTTTGACTAGATCGAAGGCTAGATTTTATAGAGAGGTGGGAAGATTAATTTATCGATTTCAGTATATTATTGATACTTGTTTTTAGCAATTCACTTTCTAGATTATTTTTCACTTCATTTATTGCAGACATTTGATGAAGACATCCATTATATTGGTATCGACACATATGTCGATTTAAAATTTCAAAGAAAGTTTCATAATATCCTGTAGATGTTATCAAAGAATCTGCGCATATACATTATGTAAAGAAACATTGGTAAATGGAGATGTAAAAGTAGAACAAGTGGTAGTGTCTTAATCGACCCCACATTGGACTTGACGTTATTTGAGTCAACAAAGTGAAATGGGGACTTATTGTGGAATACCTGTTCTTTGATTGTAGGAAGTCCAAGCCATGAGTCGTCTACTCATTTTGGATTCTCCTTGTTTGGATGGCTTAAGTAATGACTCAATAAACGCAAAACATTTTATTTTTAAAATCGCAATATTTGACATAGGTACAAAGTAATCATAGTTTCTAATTTAGACACAAGGTCAGCAATTTTGAGGAAGGCGGGCTAGTCGATCATATTGACCACAATGATAATTTTTTCGAACCCTAAATGAGGAAAGGCAAAGTTGACTACAGAAGAGACGGAATAAATACTGCAATAATTTTATCCGACGCTCTAAAGATTTTGCTAGTTCACCGCCCTGGGAACGAAGTTATAATTTCAGTAAGAAGTAAAACAAATATTTTGAGGAATATTCTAAGTATAAATGGTTTCATATTTTGAATGTGCTTTTCTTCGTCAAATCAGATTTGCTCAGCAGCAATGCAGATAAACAAGGAACTTGAAATGTTAAGATAAAATATGGAAAACGACTACAATAGTGAATATAAAGTTCGAATTGCGGTTGTGATGTTACAGAATAGTTGATAGAAGAATTCTGATTGCTAAGGTTAGAATTGTGCTGGTCAATCTTGAAGGTAAGGAAATTCCCAAATTGGAAGAGCCCAGGACCGGATGGGGCCCAAGTTTATTGGATGAATAAGTTGAGATGGCTCCACGAAAGGATAGTGCATGGCCTGGATAGACTTTAAAAAGGCTTACGACATGTTGCCACATTCGTGAATTTTGGAAACACTCGACATGTGTGTATTAGCTGAGAACGTTTGTGCACTGATTAAGAACAGCATGCTTAGTTGAAAAACACGTCTTTTCTGTAACAACCAGCACTTAACCGAGGTAACAATTAAAAGAGATATCTTTCAGAGAGATTCTTGTTCACCTTTGTTATTTGTTATAGCCTTGATTCCGCTTTCTGTAGCCCTACGCAAAGTCAACGCGCACTATGAGCTGAGAAAGAAAGGGCCTCGTCTCAACTACTTTCTTTTCATGTATGATTTAAAACTGTTCGCGAAAACAGAGCCTGAAATGGAGAGGCTGGTTGAGATTGTGCAGATGTGCAGCAAGGATATAGGAATGGAATTCGGTATCTCGAAGTGTGCGGTGCTCACTTTGAAACGGGAGAAAAGAGCAGATTGTAGGGGCATAGAATTGCTAAACGGAGAGAGAATGGAAGATCTGGATGATGATGGGTACAAGTACCTTGGGATCCTGGAGCTGGACAATATCTTGCACAGAGAAATGAAAGACAAGGTCATCCCTGCATATTTCAAGCATCTCAAACTTCTCTTGAAATCAAAATTCGACTAAAGGAGCCTTGTGACTGCCATCAACATATGGGCTGTTGCTATAGTCCGCTAAAGTGCACCCATCTTGAAATGGATACGGATGGAGATTAATCAACTCGATCGCACTACCCGAAAGACAATGACAATGCATGGTGCCCTCCACTCTAAAGTGAATGTACACAGGCTCTTCATGAAGAGGGGTAAAGGTGGACGTGAGTCGATAAGCGTACGGGAGTGTATCAACAGCGAAAGAAGAAACATGGCAGAATATTTGGTAAACAATAAACTAGACTTGCTACAGTATGCTGCTAATGCAGAAGAATTTACCAAAAATGGACTCGAAAGTGCTCATGAATTCCGATCACGAACAGCCAACGAGAGAGAAGAAACCCAACTCCGCATGGAATTATATGCTCAATTCCACCGTGAAACTAACTAATTAAATGACCAGGAAGCATCATGGAGGTGGCTCAGCAAGGGTGACCTAAAAAAGAATACTGAAAGCCTAGTCATCGCTGCCAGGATCAAGCATTGAAAGCCAACTCAATGAAAAAGAATATATTACCACACAAGTGGTATATATACAGAATGTGTGGGAATAGGGTTGAAAGCGTAACTCACATTGTTAATGCTTGTGAAAGTCTAGCGCAGAAAGAGTACAAGCGCAGACACGACAAGGTATCCCAAAACCTCCACTGGCTACTATACCAGAACTATGGATACGAGGTAACTAGTGCTTGGTATCAACATACATCGGAAAAAGTAATGGACAAAAAGGGGAAGACAAAAATTCTCTGGGACTTTGACTTCCAGACAGACAAGGTGTTAGAACACCGAAGACCGGATTAGAAACCTTTAGGAGGGACAAACAAGTGTACCTAATGATCGACGTGACAGTGCCAGGAAATCAACATATTATCATGAAAGAAAGAGAAAAGATTAATAAATATGGAGACCTGAGAATTGAGATCGCTAAGATGTGGTAGCTACGAGGGTCAAACATAAAAATTGTCCCTGTTGTCATCGGACAATACCACCCAATCTGAAAAAACTTATGGAAACTTTAGAAATACCCTACAATCGAGGCGTATTGCAAAAATCTGCATTACTTGGAACAGCACGCATATTGCGTAAAGTACTGTCTGTCTGAGGTCCTTACTGTGACTTGACAGACAGTACAAAACCCCGGTACACACAATCAACAACATCACGATATTGGATACTGTGCGAAGTCTTAAATAATAATAATAATAATAATAATAATAATAATAATAATAATGATGATGATGATGATGATGATGATGATGATGATGATGATGATGATGATGATGATGATGATAAAAATAATATACGCACACACCAAAACATAAACTTGCATGCACATAAAAATACACATATAGCATATAAGACCAAAAATGCGCTAACCAATCTATAAGTAGCAAAATATCCTGAAAGAAGCATCTCAATTGCTAAAAATAGATAAAAATAGATCAGAACCGTGCTCGGTAAGAGTAATTTGCTTTCAAGAAAGAAGACTTCAATTACATGGGAACAGCATCGTATAAGGAAATAGCTCATTACAAGCTATTTCAGAGCAACAAGCAAAATATTCAAAGTTTTATATGTATACATATGTACTCCTTCCGCAATATAAATGTAATTACGCAGCAAATATGCTTCTTCAACAAAAGAAATGAGATGATATTACATTCCAGCCACTAGAAATAGATTCATCTTTTAAAACCTGGTTTGTATTCCAAGCAGGATAAATAGTAGAAATGGAGAAGTTAGAGAAGCCATGGTAATGCTGATCCAAGTAGAAGAACAACTGAGATCGATCAGAAAAAAAATAACCAACGAAATTTAAAATGAAAATTAATGGTAATTTAGACACAGTGTATAAAGTAAACAATAAAGAACACAGCAATAAAACAAGGTTTAGCAACAGCAGTCAAGTCTAATACAAAGTCAATACAGCCATCAATCAATATAAGAATTTTATGAAACCGGATATTATAATGAAATCAACCAATAAAAACAAAATATCAAAAGTATTGGCATAATGAAATCGATAGTATGACAAAAATTAAAACGTCATGATCTTACCAATTTATGATTTAGAATGTAACCAACGATAACAATGGTCACACACACAAAAGAAAGAGCTTGAATTACCGAAAAAAAAAACATTCACTTGAAAGATCGTAGCAGTGTGAAACTCGAGCCGCGACAAAAATAATTCAATTTATATAAACTATACTCTATGTATGCGTACACTCTTTCTCATACGTATATATACAAACTGCCCTTCGGTTTTCCCCGCCTTAATATACAATATTCAAAGATATGTAATTTTATTTTTATCCTAGAGATAAAATTTGTGCCATTCCCAGCTGGTGATATATTTCTTTATCTTCTGTTTAGCTTTTATTAGGAAAAATGGTCTCAAACCATCTGATATTTTCATTTTGCTAACCAGCAACTCATGTCATGATAAATGACTTTGTGTTGTTCGTATTACAATGTTAGTTGTTACAATATTTCTCGATCTCTGTTCTATTCGATAAACCTGACTAATTACACCTCCTAAACGTTATCGTGTAACATCAAAATTAACGAAAACAAAATAAAGAAATAGAAAGAGTATAATTACTATAACCAAGGCGACTACTGTAACTAAGACAACCGCATTTAGAGAAGATAAGAAATCTTGTATATTGGTTTATTCTAATTTGTGATGACATGATAATTAGAAAACATAATAGGCTTTCATAATAACCATGTTCATATTAGTTGTGTTTTACTTTTCAATCGCTTTTATTAACTTTAATATAGAAAAGCAGCTAAATCAAATGATGGATAAACAATCGAACTAATAATCTGAATATGGCCAATTTTTTATCCAGATTTCATAATCCGCGAATGCTTTGCTTACGTAACCCTACATCTCTTTATGTGAAAATTCATAATTGCTCTAAATGTCTCATCGTAAGCAATAATTTTCAGTTATGACCAATATAATCGACCATTGTTTATTCAATAGTTGAGTTAAATTCAGCGTGTGTCTCATGTGAAGTGTTCAGGTGTTGAGGAAGGTGCCTGAGTTAAGTAAGGTTTAGTATCTTCTATGGCGGAGTGTGTTGGCACAAGAGACATTAGGAATGCTTGTCATTAATGTTACATTAATGTAAAGGAAGTGTGTGGGGAAATATTACTAAACGTTATGATATCCTAAAGTCAACTGAATGTGGGTCGGTAAAAGCTTCGTTGGCACACTCTACAATGGTGCAGTCTGGAAAGAAGGTTCTGGTAGAAGAAACAAAAGTCAGATGCAAACCATATGCAGGCAACTTAAGCTAAGATGTTTCTAACCCAAACATGTTTGCAGGTTTTACCGATGTCAATATTACTTTCACTGATGTTCCAAAGGCAAGGGGTCACTTGTGAGTAACATGAAATAGTAAGTCTCCAACAGTACTCGTTATAATAGCGTCATTGTGGTATCATTTCAAATGTTGGCAAGGCCACAACCAAATAAGTACAACATAAAGTCGTGAAATTTAGTAACAACAAAAAGTGTTTTTAGAAATATTCTTTTCCTATCACTAATATTTGTTATGGAGAAAATGTTTCTCCGTGCTTTAATTCTTGGCTCTCTTTTTATAATGTTTTGAAAATATTACGCAAAAATATTTGTCAAAAGTTGTTTTGGTTCGTATGAATTTTATTGTTATTTGTTAGTCAAGTTAACTGTCTAATATTGTAATTACCCGAGTTTTAAGAAAGATATATTGGTAGTTTATCTGATTCAAGACATCAAATCGAAACTTTCGAACACAAGTAGTAAAAAAAAAAAAAAAAAAAAAAAACAGGAAGAAGACACCAGCAATGCTAATTAGCTGTACATAACTTTTAGATAAAAAAATGGAGTAAATTTTTTTAGTTTATTAAGAAATATATCGTATAACTATTTACACGATATTTATGTCATTTTTACCATCGTGCATACAAATTTTGTTGGATGATTTTTAACCCATAACAATTTCAATGGGCTCATTTAGTTCAAATCCTTCATTAGCAAGTCTCCTCAATGTAGTGCCACCAACATCTATATACGTAACATCATTTTATGAAGAAAGATTCACAAATTATTCAACTGTTTCCTGTTTGCTCCCTCTCTCCTTCTCTCAATATACCTCTGATTCTCTCCCTCTCTTTCCCTCTACCTTGTTTCTCTCATTGAGACGCTATCTGTTACCTTCTTTCTTTGTCTTCCTATTTTCTGGAGTCGATATCATTCGTACCGTATTCCTGTACGGAGAGTTAAATTTTATTTTGTTGAAGTAAAAGAAAGAAAAAAAAAATAATAAAGTTTCAAAAGTACATGGAATGTCTATTTTTTAAACTGTTTCTCGAAGTACATATGATGGACTCTCTCATCGAAGACGACGTGTGAATGTTCAGCTTTTGCCAAACGATCTGCGCAAATGATTTGTTTATAGTGGTCAAATGTATGTGATGTACATTAGCTCCCTCCCTCCATGGAATCGATGTTGCCTGAACAGGTGCACGATGTACCACGGTTCAGGTGTCGAAGTGATTACAGAGCAACATGAGATGAAATGTTTTGCTCAAGAACACAACGCACCACCCGATCTAGGGGTTGAAATCATGATAATGAGTGCAACACCCTAGCAATAGGCCATACGTGTCGAAGCACATATAAAGGTGTAAATAATAACATGTAAATATCGGGTTGAAAAATATTTTTGGATAGGAAAAGTCGAAGGCTACCTGTGTAACTCGAACCCGCATCCCCTACAGACATGACTGGTGTCCTGTCATTGTACCAAAGCAATCCTCCGAATTTATCGGTACGTTTCAGAAGCTTTATTCCTACCAGTATGTTGTTGACGTCACAAGAATTTATAAACTTTCGAGAGAACGTGGAATAATTCTTTTGGGGAATTGGTTCTCGAAGTACATATAAAGCTGTAAATAATACCAATAGTGAAACATAATTTTGTGTTTGAAATTCTTTTGGTTCATGTGGGTAGCAGAATCAGTAGAGCGTCGAAGAAAATAAAATAAATACTTTGTAGTGTTTATATTTTTTTTATGTTCTGAATTTAAATCCTGTTCTGTTTGTCTTTGTCTGTTATCCACCTGAAATTAATAAAATAAGAATCAATATGCGCAGGTATGGCTGTGTTGTTAAGAAGCTCAGTTCAGTCCCATTGCACGGCACCTTGAGCAAGTATCTTCTACTATTGTTCCGGGTCGATCAATGACTTCTGAGAATATTTGGTAGATGGCAACTGTGTGGAAGTTCGTCATAAAAATGTGTTTCTGTGTGTATGTCTTTTTGTCCGTGTATGTCACTCCCCCACGCGTGATAACCGCTGATGGTTTATTTACACCCCCGCAACTAAGCGCTTCGGCAAAATAGATCTATAGAAATACCAATAAAGTCGAGGTTTGCCCTCGTGGAAAAAATTTTAAATCGTCATTTTCCTTTCCCAATGATATTATTTCTAACAATCAACATTTCACCTTTTTTCACAAGCACATGGTAAAACTATGCACACAAGCGGCGGGTTTTCGACAACTTCAGTTTTTGAATTACCTCTCCAGTTTGTCTCATATATGTAAATTTCAAGTCTCTTACAGAGAGGACCTCTGCTACTGTGCTTAATATTCCTCTACCGAGGTAGATTTGTGAACAGCACATTTGCTGATGATCATTACCTCCACCTTTTTCTTCGTTCTTTCTTATTTTCTCAACAATTTTTCTTAATTTTTCTGACGAAAGACTAGCGTCCGAAACGTCAAGGCTCCACCTTCTTTTAACGTTAAGACAGCATTTGTTAAAAATTATCCCTCTCTCGTCTTCTTTAGGTGCTTATTGCCTAATATCAATTGTTAATGATTTTATCCCCCCCCCCCGTTGTGTACACACAACAAAACTAATCTCAAGCTCCAGTTCGCTGTTTTACTTGTCTCACCACGAGCAAATAACTTTTCAGTTCATGACAACCTGTAAGTCTCCGATTATTCTTAAAGACAGTATTCTCGAACTTGCTGCTGCTCTTGTAGAACTCTCTCTTTCTCTCTGTCTCTCTCACTTTCTCTTTCTCTCTATCTATCGCCCTCACTTTCTTTCCTCTCTCTCCTTTCAAGGATCTAACTCAGTCTATGAAAACACAGGACTGTAAGTGCTGCAGGGTGATACCCTATTATATCCACTTCTAACACAACGGAAATACAACGTGTCATAACAGAACCCCCCCCCCCCCCCCAATTCATTTCTCGATTAACTACAGGGACCTATTTTCCTATGTCACATTTAAAATTCTAGTTTCAGCCGAAAAGACTCTCTTGTAAATTGTAATATCATCATAAACTAGAAAATATTTAAAACTGTTTTTACTATATGAAGCCTGAGCGTAGTTGAAAGTTTTGTTTAACTCCAACTCAACACCATTCGAGCACAGCTATGATTAGAAATGTTCTATGCACACTCACTCCGACTTATTTCCAGACAGTTTTACTAGGGCTAACTTATCCAATGTATTAATACCTTCTTTAAAGACTGCAGGGTGTAACTTGAAGGAAATTTTAAGTAGGGCCTCCTAATTGGTGGGTTCACTGTGGTTGGAGTAAGTCATAGAGGTGTATTAACAAGCGTTACTGTCGTTTTTGCCAGGAATGTAGAAGGCGAAAAAGATATTTGCGATGCGATACGATAGTGCTAATAATTAATGAAATAGCTTCTAAATGAAGCAAATCATTAGAATGTTATAGGGAGAAAGAATGAAAGAGAAAGAAAGAAAGAGAAAGAAAGAAAGAGAAAGAAAGAAAGAGAAAGTGAGAGAGGGGAAAGAAAACGTGAGCGAGTCAGTGAGAGAAACAGATAAACGTGTCAGCTAATCCAGAAACAGATCAAAGACAATAATGTTAGCGATTACTTTGCCTTGTGTTCACTAGGATGCTGTCGAGTTACCTAATTGGATCACCCAGTTGGTGATTGGCGGTTTCTGTTGCTGTTGTTGTTGAATTAAGGCACCATCTACTTGAGATAACATTGATTTATTTTCAAGGAAAAGAAAAAAAAAGAGAGAAAGATAAAAAAAAAAGGGGCATAGAATTACGTTTGTATAGATATGGTGGCCAAGTAGAAAATTATAGATTTAGTAATAAATTTCCCTCTGTTGAACAGCTTGAAGAGGAGCTGTTATGAAGGAAGTCAGGAGAGAGAGAGAGAGAGAGAGAGAGAGAGAGAGAGAGAGAGAGGGAGAGAGAGAGGGAGAGAGAGAGAAAGAGAGAGAGGGAGAGAGAGAGAGAGAGAGAGAGAGAGAGAGAGAGAGAGAGAGAGAGAGAGAGAGAGGCGGGGTAAGGAGAAGGAGAAAGAGAGACATAAGCTGGTGTTTAGTTCCAAATCACCTGTGATCGATTAAGCATATATATTAAAAGCGTTCCAACCTTGACCATCCTGTCTCTTACTCAGGTGATGTATCTAGGATTACATTATCTAATGTACTCTTTTTTAAAGACTTTAAGGTGTGACTTGAGAGAGAGTTTGCTATTTCTTCCAAGTTGATTGATTACATAAACTTCTTCGTTTGCTCGTGAACAGTAAGTTGGCTGCTGTAGTTAAAAATGGAGAAACAGAAGCGAATCAAGAAGTATTAAGGATTCGTCAACGAGATTATGGGGAATCCTCTAATAAACTCCCGACTTGCTAGAAACTGCAGTCAAACACTTCTCCAATCACATCCTATTGTCTTATTCAAAAAGAACACATTCGATAATATTATCTTAGATGCACTACGTCTTAAAAAAAGATGGATGTAAAATCTAGAACACCTCTGAGTATAAGTGCGCTCGGGCACAGCTAACTTAGAAGTTAAACAATAGATCACTATATATAATGTTTTTCATGCGAAAATTTAGGAAATAGTCGTAAGACTTTCTAATCTACAAATATTTTAATGAAATTTAATGACGGGGGTGCAAGTCGATTACATCGACCCCAGTGCTCAAACTGGTGCTTATTTTGTCGACTGCCACAGGATGAAAGGCAAGGTCGACTTCGGTGAAATTTGAACTCAGAATGTAAAGTGCCAGAGGAAAAACCGCTAAGAATTTTCTCCGGCGCAGTAACGATTTTATCGGCTTGCTGCATTTTCCCAACCTATAACAATAAATTCCTTTGGATCTTTTCTGTTTCGCTCACAGTTTCTAAAATTTTAAAATTAACTGAAAATTTTCAAACTTTGTATATTGATGTAATTTTTTATTCACTAATCTAATTTTGTTATTCACTTGTTCAAGAATTTTTTTGAAAAATGTTAGTGGCTTGAAGTTCGATTGTTTTTACCCAATCAGAAAATAGGATTTGAAAGCTGGGATTTTGTACATGGTAGCTGTTTATGACATAAGATAAACCATTACGACGATGACAACGGACGTTTTAATAAGTTTTAATGAATAAAACCATGTGAAATGTTGAAACAGCCATGTAAACAATATATAAAGGAAAAATCCTCAATTTTTTTGCGAAAAATTATAAAATTAAAAAATGAACTGAATATTGAATTGCAAAAAAAAAAAAAAAAACTTCATGGAAACAATACATTTTTTGTTGCGAAAATTCAAAAACGAAAGTTTGAGATACACTCTAGGAATTTGTCAAACAAATTACAATTTTCGTAACTCTTGCGCCATATAAATTCTCAGAGATACGAGTCAACGGTGGATGTCACAGCGTCGTTCATTACTCCGTTTTACACAGGCGCATGTGCTTTCCATTTGTTACGTGTGGGTACCATCATTCGAGTTAATAAACCTAACGCAGTGGTTCAGTTCTATGTCGAAAAGTATAACCATCAATTTCAGTTCATTTCTCAAAACACACAGTTCAAAATTATAAAAATGTTGTAGTGACAGAACAGCAACAGCTGGGTAAAGTATACGTGGTTGGAAAGCAGATTATACGTTGGCTTGTTACTACGGAAACGAGCACCAATATGTCAGTGGCTTTCGATTGGCTAAAACTACCCGAAATTTGCAAACTTTAAAAGCTATTAACTTTTTATTTGTTAATCTATGACGAAAACGTATTCCATTTCTATAATTGCATGCAAACCTACATCAATACACCAAATTTGAAAACAATTGGAACACAAAAGAATTGGAAGCTGTGAGCGAAACAAAAAAGATTTATTCTTTTGAATTACATGAAAGTATGCTAAAAAGGAAGTGTGCAAAGGACACCTTTCTTCTAGAGCCAAGAGAAGTTGGTGCTTCATAGTGACATATTACTTACTAGAAATCGAAAGAGTTTCGTTATCAGTAAACAAATAAATTCTATATGTGAGTTCTGTGCATTTTTTCTTCGTGAACTCTTAATTTTTAATTCAAATTTATCATTCCGCCTCATATCATGAAGAAATGTGCATGTGTGTGCATACACACACACATACACACAATATTTACACATGCGCACTAATATCGAACAGTGAAAATAATTGCTTAACACTGCATTAGAGGATAAATATTCTTTATTTATCGGTTAACAAGGTGACCAATGGTTTCATGCTGAGAGAGAAATCTTGATAATTATTGGGAGATTTCTTTCTACAGGAAATCGTAGGTAGCCTTGTTAACCCACAAATAAAGTATATAAAGTATATGCATATATATGCGTGTATGCATGTAAGAATTTATGCACATATGTATAGGTACATACATGTTTGTGTGTGTGTGTGTGTGTGCGCGTGCGTGCGCGTGTGTGTGCGTGTATGCGTATGTTGATTATCTCGTACTTTACGGCAAGAATAACCACTGTCCTAATTTTCATAAAAACAATAAACACCTTTAAAAGGGGTGATTGTATATTTTAAAAATAATTGTTGTTATGCGACAAAGCCACTATTGTTTCACTCCTACGAGTTCATCATTGCAATATTATTGCACTCGTAGGTGTGAAAATAATATTTTAAAGTAATCAACTAACCTTATATATATATATATTACACACATATATAATATATATATATGTATATATATGCATATATATATATATATATATATATATATATATATATATATATATATATATATATATATATATATATATATATATATATATATATATATATAAGCAATGTTAATTCTCTAAATGAAGTATTAACAGTAACTGCACGATAAAGTGTAGTATATTGCCACTTAATATATATATATGTATGTATGTATATATACACATACATACTCACACACGTATATATATATATATATATATATATATATATATATATATATATATATATATATATATACATATACATATACATATACATATATATATGTATATGTATGTGTGTATATATACACACACACACATATATATATATATATATAAATATATATATATATATATATATATAGATAGATAGATAGATAGATAGATAGATAGATAGACAAGTAGATGCACATACATATACATATATATATATATATGTATATATATGTGTGTGTGTATATATGCATACATTTATATATATGTATGTATGTGTGTATGTATGTATACATGGCTTGATCATTTTAAATAAGCGTCCAAGAATTCATGAGGAGCTCTCATATATTTTGTTCCATCCAGTAGTAAATGCACAATCTAAAGTGTATTCTGCGTCAGCACTTCAGGCTAGGAACAAAAATAGTTATCAAAATTCATTATGATATCAATATACACGAGGAATACATATGGAAGTTTACCCCTAGGCACAAAATTGTGCGCAGAAGCATCAACGAAAATACAAAGGCATATTTAATCATTCGCTCTAAGGAAAAGGAAGAGACTTGATTTAATGTTTGGAGCAATGACCTTTGGTGAAGAAACAGACAATTTTACATACATACATATACATACACGCGCGCACGCACACACATACAGAAAGGCAGAGAGGGAGAGAGGGCGAGAGGGAGAGAGGGAGAGAGGGAGAGAGAGATATATCCATATACACACACATAATCATGCGCACACTCACATAAACGTGTATGTATGTACCTACATGTTAGGTGATAATAGGAGTCACTTGACCTCAACAGGATTGTTGTCAAGCACTTCTTACACACACACGTACACGTACATGTACATACACACAGACGCAGACACACACACACATACACACATACACACACACACACACACGCACACGCGCACACACACCCACACACACATACAAGCAAAGATACTCGTATGTGAGACTCTTCATTAGTTTGTACATCCGTATATCGAACTATGAGGTAAGTATATCATACGGTCAGTTTATATAAGCTAAAGTAACAGCACATTATGTGTGTGTCAGTTATGCTGCATATTTATCACCCTGTCAAACTTCTAATCAATCAGTGTATCGGTATATTCATGTATCTGTATAATGGTCCGTACTAAATAACTCTCAGCCTTTCAGTTGGTTTATCCGGCTGTATGTGTATTTGTGTGTTTGTGAGCATGGTATGTAGTGCCTGCGTGGATGTTTGAGAGTATGAGATGAATATACGTGAGGTAAAATTATGTGTGGTTTATGTACTCTTTCATGTTCTTACGTGTTTCAGCCTAATGCCTGTGGCCATGCTGGGACACCGCCAGTATTAAACAGAAGAAACGCCGTTAGTGATTCTGCCAGCTCACGGCAGAATCCTTAGCATGCTTATGGGTATGTCATAATTGTATAATGAGTAACGAAGGAGGACTAAGATAATTATATCTGTGTGTGTTTGCGTGCGGTGTGTTAAATATAAGTATGCGCGCGTGTGAGCTAGCGGTTATACTTGTGTGTAAGTGTCATGTAATAATTTTATGTGGTTGTATGGATGTTTAGAATAAGCGTCTTATATGATGCGTGTGCAATGCGTTATGCTTAGGTGAGAAGTGCGTGTGTGTGTGTGTGCAGAGTATTTTGAGTGAAGGTGAGTGTATATTAGTGTGTCTTTATGCATTATTGCGAATGTGTGTGTAGTATATTCAGTCTGTATATGTATAGTTGCATAGAATTAGTATATGAGGTCCGGGAGACGTGTCTGTAAGCGTGATGTGTTATGATTGGGTATTGTGTGGAAGAGTTGGCTGCAGTGTGGTATGGTGCAGTGTGGTATGGTGCAGTGTGGTATGGTGCAGTGTGGTATGGTGAAAGTGACTGCGTTATTCATGCATGAAGGGAGAATAGTCTGAGGCAGAAGATGAGGCTTTGTTCTTTGTGGTAGCGAGAAGCAGAGGAGCCATGATGTGAAACGTCAGGCTGAGCGGCAGAAAATAGTGTGAGTGGTTGAGTTGAAACAGCAGACGGAAAGCGATGTAGTGTTGTTTGAGCGGATGTTTCGATAATACAATTCGCTAATCTGTGGCTTAGTTCTCTAACGTATAAAAGATCATATAATGACATTTATTTAAGACAGTAAATGTCATTATCAAGTGGTAAAAATGAAATTGTCAGTGATAAGGGAGGGACGGTGGTTGGGTCCAAAGAGATTAGTAATGTTGGGCTCTAAGGGCAACGGTTTCCGGAGTAGAGGAAAGATCCAGGTCGGGTTTTGAGGAAGTGAAGGACACAGACTAAAATGTCACGCAAATTAGGGGCCAATTTCAAAGAGGAAAGATGACTGTGGAATATATGGAAGGTAGCAGTCTGTGCAAAGGTAGCAGTCTGTGCAAAGGTAGCAAAGGGTTTGTGCAAAGGAGGCGGCCATTGATCTAATGTGGTCGATGAGGGAGAAAGATAAATAGTGAAAGGTAGAGTGAGAGATAGAGATGTGATTAACATTATGGGCACTAATGCAGGAAATGTTGACAATTGTGAGGAGCTAACCACAACACACAAAGTGGAGGCCATCAGGTGACACCGGATTATAATGTCGTAACCATGGCTACAGAGACAGTGAAAACTTAGGAATTTTGAGTTGGAGATACTAGACTTAGAGTAGTTGGAGTGGGAAGTGGCGAAGGTGGGGTAAGAGTGAAAGACGATCAGTTTATAGAAACGGGCGTAATCTGGGTTGTTAGTGTGTAGAAAAATTGATGAAAGAGGAGATGGTGGAAGTGAAGTCAAGGGCTGAGTAGAAAGAGTTGACAGAGTTGAAAATGGTGGAGGCTTGACTGTGGGTGAAAAGTGGTACCGATACAATCATCGATATAGCTACCACAAAATTTAGATATGGGATCAGTGAACTGGGCATAGATTTGGATCTCAACGTAACCAACAAAAAGGTAACATAATTTGAGTCCATCCTAGTTTCCATAACCATCTCAATGACCTATAGTTTGACGTTCAGCTTTATACACTCTTTCCTGATATGAAAATAAGGCTATGGTGCAGGATACGGAAATTCGTTAAAGCTTTTTCAGCGTACTCTAGCTATATGTGATTAATATTATAGAGCTTTTATGATAAGATGGCGAGCTGGCTGAATCGTTAGTGCATGGGACAAAAAGCTTAGCGGTATTTCTTCGGGTCTTTACGTTCTGAATTCAAATCCCACGAGGTTGATTTTGCATTTCATTCTTTCAAAGATGCTTTCTCCTATAAGTGATTCTTCAGTACTTTTCTTGAGGACTTTATATCGTCTTAAGAACTCAATGCCTCAGAAAAATAAAATTTTTAAAATTATATATATCATACTTCAAGGTTCTTCTAAATTCTTATAAAATTCAACAATTTTATTGTTTTTCGTATTTTCAAATTACATATTTTGGAAGTGTTAGTTCACACACGCACACACACACACACACACACACACACACACACACACACACACACACACAGGTAATGTATATACATAAATGTATATACAATATATATGTACTATGCGAGGGCGTGTGACCTTGTGGTTAAGGTGTTGCACGCACGATCATGATATCGTGGTTTCGATTCCCGGACCGAGCGGCGCGTTGTGTTCATGAACAAAACACTTCATCTTACGTTGCTCTGCAATCACTTCGTCACCTGATGTATGCCATACCGTACAATTGTACACGCAATATCGATTTGATCATCTGTGCATTTTGTTCAGTAAGAAATTACGGAAACCTTATCTGCAGTCTATTAAAGGTGAGTCCATTGCGTACGTACGTATGTATGTATGTATGTATGTGTGTGTGTCTGTACGTGCGCGCGCGCGCATATATATATATATATATATATATATATATATATATATATGAATGTGCGCGTGAGTATTAAAATTCCATAGCGGTAATAAGAACCTGGTGTTAGAGTTCAATATATATATATTGAATCCATAACACATTAATCCAGTTCAGGACGTGATATGAAATGAAATAAATAACAAGGAAATAGGAATTACGTAATTAACTCTATTAGCTTACAGCTGTTTCTCTTGGGTGATACACAAGCACTCAGCTCTGAGTGTACAATATTTTACAGCAGAAATGGTTGTAGGCCAATTAATTACGTAGTTTCCTTCCTCGTTGTTATATATATATATATATATATATATATATATATATATATATATATATATATATATACATACACATACATATGCATCATATATGTATGGATGTGTATATAAATAGATATAGATGTATACATACACATCACACACATACACACACTCACACACACATATCATACCGAGGAAGACGGAGAAGGAAAAAAAGAGAGACAGAGTAAAAGAAAGAGGGGGAAAGAGAGAACTTTATACTCTGCAGTTGTAAAATACTGTGGTTGAATCAATATTTTATATGCATATAGTCCGACAGTGAGTTGGCAGAGATTGTACAATGTGACTTGCAGTACTTCATAGTATTGAATTCTGCTTCTGCGTTGAAGTCCTGCTGAAGTCGACTTTACTTTTCATCATACCGGCTTCAATAAAATATAGATCGTCTACACACTTACCCTATACATTTGAAGCATTGTCTCCAAATTACAAATCGATACTAGTATCATCGGCAACGGCTATAGAGTGGACAGTATTGGTAGAACACTGGACGATGTATTGTATGGTATGCAATTTAGCCGTCTGAAGGCGAGTTGACTGTGTGGTTAAGAAATTCGTTTTCCAGCCACGAAGTTTCGAGTTCAGTCATACAGTGGCGTATCTTGGGATAGTGTTTTCTCCTATAGTCCCGAGCCGACCTATACCTTGTAAGTGAATTCAGGGCGATAAGATAAAGCATTGCGACTCTGTACTGTTTTCTCACCCATCCTTCTCTAATTCCCTCTTTCTTCCCTTCACCGTTTTTTATCTGTCTCCCTCCCCCTCTTTCTCTTTTTCTCTGTCGCTGCTCACACATGACCATCGTCCATCTTTCTTTTCCTTCAGGACGTCCTAAGGACTGGACGTCTTCTATCTCTCTCTTCTGTCTTTTCTCTTTTCAAAGAAAATATTTCTCCAGAGTTCGCTATTTTACTCTCGTTCTGGTCTAACGACCCCCCCATATTTGTTTTCGTTCGGTTTCCTTGTATGTCTCCACTGTCCTGTTTTTGTTCCCAACTTTGACCCTCCAGAAATCCAAAATTTGTTTTGATATTTTTGGGAGCAACTGCCTTCGCAGACTCATATTATCGTTCAATGCTCGAAATGAGTAGATAGACAGCCGACAACTTGTGCTACTTGTCCTGTTTTCTATTTTTCTCTCTCATTATTTGCGTATTTAACTAATTTGTTTTCGCATTTCATGTTGTTTGCTGTTAGTGATGTACTGTACCCACATATGCATATATATATATATATATATATATATATATATATATATATATATATATTTAGACATATCAATAAACGCAACAATACTGAGCTTAGTAAATTAATTTGATCTCTGACGGAATATAATAAACAATTTGATTTGGAATAGAATATTCTATCTAGGTCCTTACCATATGATAAAGGTAAATCTTCTTGTCCGCTCTGTATCGATGAATTCTATCTCATCCGATTCTCAGAGAATTCTCTTGTAAACGTTTAAAGAACGCGTTTATCGTTACAAACATTGGCAAAAACATACTTTTAGTTCCTATAAGTAATTTCTACCAATCTATAAAATTCGATCTTTAACTGTCTTCTTACATTTCATTTCCACTAAATATATCTATTTCCATGCCTTTAAGCTTTATTCCATTCATCTAACGCAATACATTCACTCTTGGTTTTCTGCTATTTTCTTTCTTTCTCCTCCTTCTCTTTCTCCAAATTGCATTTGACGTTAAATCTATTAACAGTTTAAAAAAAAAAAATAACTTTCCAGTGTTCGCTTCATCAGATACGCAGTCATCACATTCGGTTAAAATGGCTTACTGATGCTTCTCTTTTTTTCCCCTGATGAGAAGATCGCATTGTTTTGCATCATCTTATTCCCTCTGGAATAATACCAATGTTTTTTTCGAAACATATGTCGGAAGTATACAGATTTGAACAACACCCGCGTTTAACTCCATTTCTTTATTTATGTTATACAAAAACATTTCACTAAACCCTGGAATTTCTGCCTTTTAAGTAGGCTGTTACATCCTTGGTACTTATGTGAATTTTTTGCTACCCTGGTAACTGTATATTTTTCCGTGTTATTTGTACACATTGAAAAAGTACACATACACTTATATATAAGACTTAAAATATGCACAGCAGTCGATTTTTTCGGCTAAATCTTTCAAGATGGTGCCCCAGCATGGCCTTGATCCAATGACTAAAACAAGTAAAAGATGTTTTTTTATCTAAATTCATTGTTTTTATATCTGTCACCGCTTGACAAACAGTACTGATGTTTTTTTGTCTTTTGTGCTAATGATAATATATTCAATGTTTTTTTGTTTCAGTGCATTATCAATGGCACCCAACTGATCTTCAAGGACTTCTTTGCATTTTTACAACTTGTTGTGCTTTTGTGTTTTCTTTTCTTCGTTTTTAGGTAAATTCTGGAAAATGGCTAAGACATATGGAAATAATTGTCGAAATTCCTCATGACTCTGTTTCTGTCAATTAAGGAATATAATTCTAGCAATTTTCACGTTAAGAACTATACACATTTTCTGCATTTCCAGCATTGACATTATTTTGAAGAGAGGTTATAGTTCATTAAATCGATCCCAGTACTTGATTGAAGTGTTGTTTTATCGATCCAGGAATGAAGAAAGGTAGACTCAGTGGTGTGTCTTGAGTGTGGTCTACTTGGGCAGCTCTTGTGTTTGCTACTCCCTATACAGGCTTATACGGCAGACCCAAAAGTGCTGCCCACATAAAAGCGTTACCCAGGATTAACCCCCCCCCCCTTGCATCTAGCTACGCTACAGTGTAAATTTGATTGGACACGATTTGAAATGAGAACATAAAGAAATACCGTTGCAAAATATCGTAATATATTCAATCCGACAATCTAACTTTCTGCCTACTCTGCATTCAAGGTTTCTTCTACCCCGCATCTAAGGTTTCTTCTGCTTAATATTGATCCGCTACATCGATACAAGGTACAGACTTGAAAAGGTTGGAAGAAAATTTTGTGGAATTAGGTAAAGTATAAAAATACTTTGTTGGTATATTGTTGGAAGAAGAAATTTCTAGTGTTTCGTACAAATTTTCGTTTCAGAAAGAAAGAAACAAATCTGTCTTGGGCTTTTCATTTATTAAAGTCTGCTGGTGCTAACACAAACATTTATTGCTTTTTTTCTGACGAAAAAATTTATCTCTTCCACCAAAAAAAAAAAAAGAAAGCAAAAAAAAAAGGACACGATCACCACTAGATTCTTAGGAGTCCTCATTTTCTTTTTTTTTTTTAAAAGACAGCAACTTATATTTATTTAAATCAAACGCAGATATATCAAGCGGTATTTATTGATGAAAGGATTAGACTGAATTCAGGACAACGCTTCTGTATTTGATGACATACAAAACGCACGGGCATCTAAGTTGCGCACCAGTTTCAGCAGTATATATTCAGGAAATAAAGACTATTTTCAGTGAATGAAACCATATAATACAAGCAGCACTGGATTTATCATTAAGCAAAATAAGCACGTGCTTAGGGAATCGAAGGAAGAGGAGGGGAGACACCACAGAAATAGCAAATGGTTTAAACTTGCCAAAAAAATAATCAAGATGCCTTATATAGAAGCAGATGTGTTACGTAAGATTAATTTTGAGAAGCTGATCAGAGACTTCGCAATTAAAAAAAAAATTGGAGAAAACTTTTCAAATATAAATAAAGTAGCAGTATACAAAAATAAACATTATTTTCCATACTATCCGTTACTTTTGTTTCATTTCGAAAAATAAAGTTTAAGATTTATTATTGTTTATATTTTGAATTACATATATATGTGAGCACCAACAATTTTTAAGTGCTTAGGGCCACTACGGGTCCTAATCTGGTCCTGAATATAGGTCCAACTTCGCATACAGGATCCAAGGCGATTTTTTGAAACACTTTTAAAGAAAAATAGTACGTCTTATATGCCATCAACTACGGTAAGTGATATGAAACATTTTGCAAGACGCTCTGAAACCACATATTCTTCTCTACTCTAGGTAAAAGGCCTGAAATTTTGGGGGAGGGGGCTAGTCGATTAGATCGACTTCAGTACGCAACTGGTGCTTAATTTATCGACTTGGAAAGGATGAAAGGCAAAGTTGACCACAGCGGAATTTGAACTCAGAACGTAAAGACAGACGAAATACCGCTAAGTATTTCGCCAGGCGTGCTAACGTTTCTGCCAGCTCGCCGCCTTTCTGCCAACACATATTCTTTTCTACTCTAGGCACAAGGCCCGAAATTTTTGGGGAGGGGGGCAGTCGATTAGATTGACTCCAATACGTAACTGGTACTTAATTTATCGATCCCGAAAGGATGAAAGACAAAGTCGACCTCGGCGGAATTTGAACTCAGAGTGTAAAGACAGACGAAATACCGCTAAGCATTTCGCCAGGCGTTTCGCCAGGCGTTTCGCCAGGCGTTTCGCCAGGCGTTTCGCCAGGCTAACGTTTCTGCCAGCTCGCCGCCTTTCTGGCACCACATATTACCACACCATTGACTTTGCTCGATTTCAATATGATCAAGAATAGGGCGGCGATCTAGAAGAATCGTTAGCATGCTGGGCAAAATGCTTAGCGGCATTTCGTCCGTCATTACGTTCTGAGTTCAAATTTCTCCTTCCCTGAAATTGAAGGCTTCGTACCAAAATTTGAAATTGCGGCAGTGAGCGGGAAGAATTGTTACAGCACCGGAAAAAATGCTTAGCGGCATTTCTTCCGACTTTATGTTCTGAATTCAAATTCCGCCGGAGTCGATCTTGCCTTTCATCCATTCGGGATCGATACAAATAAGTACCAGTTGAGCAGTGGAGTCAATGTAATCGACCTAACCTCTTCATCGAAAATTTGAAACCAATATTGCCAAGCATAACAAGTCAAATTAAAGTTTATTTTAATTCATTAATAAATTCATTAATAAATTCATTAATTAACGTGAACTTTTTAACTTCTTCGATTCTCTTTGTCTGATTAAAAATTTTAACATAGACCAATTTATTTTGATCAATAGTCATTAGGCTTGAATGCAATCAACAGTTCACGTTTGAAAGTTCATGTTATATAATTAATCGATCGTAAATTTATTGGTGGTATTCAGGGATATTTGTTTTCATTCTTGCGAAATAAATGAATAAATGTAACATTAATGGTACATACGTACATACATACATACATACATACATACACACACACACACACACACATATAAATGCATGTATGTATACATATATATGTATATAAGTATATATATATATATATATATATATATATATATATATATATATATATATATATATGCATGTATATATATATGTATATATATATATATATATATATATATATATATATATATACATGCATATACATGTATATGTTTTGTATATATATGATATATATATTACATATGTATATGTGTGTGTGTGTGTGTGCATATATAATATACATAAATATGTATATCATACTTAATATATATATAATTTATACATAGACAGACACAGACACACACACACACACACACACACACACACACACATATATATATATATATATATATATATATATATAGAGAGAGAGAGAGAGAGAGAGAAAGCGAGAGAGAGATGAAATTGTTGTATAAATAGAAAACGGATTCGTCTGGTCACATATCTGATCGATTTATCATATTTAGTTCTATAATATAATTAGAAATGCTTCCATTACATAATAGATCTCTCTTGAAAATAAAAGCAAACAAAAAAAAAGTGTTCATTTGATAATGGAGCTTATAGCGTAGGTAAGTCGAGTACAATTTGGAAAAGCCTGTGTAAAATGCATGTTAGGATAACTCATAACAACAGTAATTGAGTGGAAATTAACGAAGTAAGGGATTAGTTATTTACATTAAAGCAGATTGAAAACTTTCTGACCGAAAAATTATGAATATAGTCTGTTATTTTCAAAACAAGTTTTGTGGATTTAGTTTGGTAAATGGTGATTGATGGACTAACAATTTCTTACATTGATCCAAGGCCTCAAATGTGAGACAGGGTTATAGTCAGTTAGATTGTCTATAGTATTCAACTGGTACTTATTTTATCGATCAAAGAAGATTGAATGACTATGTTAAACTCAGCAAGTTTTGAACTTAATGCATAAGAATACGCAACTAAAAACAAGGCTTTTGGCCATCACTACCGATTCTGCCAATCCTATTAATATATAATAATATATTTAACGTGGTGTATTATCGATCTATGTCGTTCTTGCTCGAAAGGAAGACCAAACAAAACAACGTATCACAATGCATCAGTATTCAGTTGAATGGAAAAATAAAATAAAACGAAGATTGCTGATAATATTGATTTCTAATATTGGCATAAGGCCACACATTTATGGAGCATGAGTATTAGCCGATTGAATTGACTTTCACTATATTAATGAACGAGTAGTTACTTTTATCACCTCTGAAGAAATGAAAGGTTTCCTAATTATGTGTTAATCGTTAGTAAAAGGAAGATGTCACGATCAGAAAGGTATAGCAAACAAAACGTGCGATACTGGTGGTTCACTTTGTCCCTAATTAAAACTTCATGCTCAATGCGATCTTTCAAGGTTCCAATGGAAATGAATTGCATATATGGTTCTACAGGAAGTTACTATGTTGAGTGGTCGATAAGTTATTTTCATTGGCAACACTATGTAATGTAGTACGTATTGGAACGGTTTCAGAGGTATAATTCTGTATTCACATTGTTCCTATACGGACAACTCTACAAGTTTACATAATTGTTACCTTACAGATTTATATAATAAATTACTAGAGTTAAGGAGAATTATTCTACATAATTTCTATTAAATAATATTATTTGTATTTCAAATTTTCTGAGGGGATTTTCTTTTTTATAAGAGCATGTAGAGAATCTCATCTCTCTTCTGTTGACGGTATCATCTGCAACTATCATTTTTTATTAGTATTTTTTTTTCTATGCTCTTCTTTTATTTATGGTATAGCTATTTTGACAATACTCTATTTTATTGAAATATCACCGATTCTTATATTTTTGTGCTTATTGGGATAATGATGTGAGTTGATTCTGTCTCTGGCTCTAATGAAATGTATGTGATATGTGTACCGTGTTTAGAATGCGTTCTCTGCTAGCAATGCGTGGGTAATTTCAATGCCATCTGCTCTTACAATAGCTTTGTAAATAAGCGTCTTTAATAATCATTTTCCACCGAGTGGATAGGTTTATTTCTGTTGTTGCTTTCATGCTGTAGGAGTGTTGAATAATTTCTAGGTTTTTGATTATGGTGAGATGTTTGGGAGGAGGCTGTATTATATAAGCAGTCGTAACTAACCTTCATGTTGTTTTTAAGGTTTTGTGGTATTTGTTGTTATGAAAAGTGTTTGCTTAAGAAGTTATTGCTGTAGCGATAGAAAATGCTGAGAGAAGAGCCAGCACATGTATCGACCAAAGGTTTGAGTGTGTTTGTAAGCAACTTCATGCCAATGGGGTAACTATCTGGATATCGTTAAAGATGTCTGCATGGAGAAGCGGTCTTTTATTGCCGGTTTCATCTGAGCATTGTAGAAGATTAACTGTTCTTTGAAGATAAATATTTTCTGTGATGAGAAGACTATTCTTTGTGATGTGGTATCAATTATGGTGAAAAAGTATAATCACCATAGGAGATCCCCATCGTCGGTGAGGGTTAGCATTGGTAGCGATCTGATGGTTACAGATGCGAGCTGTTCTGGTTTAGAAGTGTATGATAACATTTTCTTAAAGTGCGTAGTGACTGTCTCTTCTCAAGACCGAGATGATTCCATTGACGAATGTTCTCGAAGTCTCTGTTCATAGAGTCACTGTAGATTTAATGTGAATTGCCTAGGTTGCATGTAGACAACATCAGGATGTTGAAGATTAGAGAGGAATAAGGGCGATAACATTTGCATTGAAATGACCGTCGTTGGGGAAGACCTTTGTATTACACAGAATTTCACGCATGTATATGGGTACATATATGCTTATTCAGGAAATATTTTGCCGAATGATTCGGTGTATTGGCAGAGAACCGACAAGGACGATTCTAATTGGTCAACGTGGTTCAGGTGGTGGGTGATCTAACATGTATCTTCGTTGGTAGCTATATTACTGTGGTATTAGAGAAAGTACCCAGTCCAGATTTTCAATCGTCAATGGGCAGCTACTCAGCATGAAACATCACCTCCGTAAGCTGTAGCATTTCAGACACGTAGAAGCTAACCAGAGGAATTATTTTTGATGTCGACAGCCAGACAATGTCTCTAATTTTCGCCAGCTTTTTCAGAAGTTGGAAATTTTCAGTTAAGCACTATCTGCAGTTTCAAACTCTGTTGATGTATGAAGTGGCTTTGCCTACGATGTTCAATGTTATTAAATTACTTCCTCTTCCTAGATCTGCTATGGTGCATATGTGTGGTAAATGTTCCCGATATACTAGCTAAAGCTGCTTCCAACTAGCGCGATGTCATAATAGGGCATGACCCTATTAAAATGTTCTTGTGTGAGGATAAATCGGAGACTATTCTACTTATTCTAGCTACTATGTTGCAGGGATAGTAATTATGACTGGGGAGTAGGGTAGGAATTTTTGTGCTTATATATGGTTCCCTTGATTTTGTCGGAATAGTGTCTGCTTGTGTTTAAATCTAGTGTTGCGCCTAACTATTGGTAAGTTGATGCAGATGGTCAAATTGAAATCAAATTCATTGAATATTTCTCTGAGAAAATTTCTAAATCTATTCGTGTAATGACCATTAATATTGTACGATATTCCTAAATCACCATGTCAACAGTTATTGAGCTATAAGGAGTTGTACGCTTTTTTTTAAGGTATCAAGAAGTAACAAACACACAAAGTCTGATATCTCAGCTTGCTTGTAGTTTTCAATGGAAATGTCGAGTAAGGAGTTATCCGCTATTTTACCCAGTGAAAATTGTCTTCTTGCAGAAGATTGTAGTAAATCTTCTCTTGAAGTCGAGGGACATCAGGAGAAGCATTTAGAGCAAAAAAAGGTCTACCATGCCTATTGGATGAATCTGCGGAAAGCTTTGTTTTCGATGTTGTGAAAACGTTTAATAATTTCGGCGCTACTGTTCTATTCTTCTAATATTGAAACATCCTAAGGCGGCAGCTGACAGAATCGTTAGGACGCCGGGCAAAATGCTTAGTGGCATTTGGTCCATCTTTACGTTCTGGGTTCAAATGCTGCCGAGGGCGACTTTACCTTTCATCCTTTCGGGCTCGATAAAATAGATATCAGTCGATGTAATCAACTTACACCCTCGGGTGTCGATGTAATCAACTTACACGCTCCCCTGAAATTGTTGGCCTTGTGCCAAAATTTGAAATCAATATTGAATTATCTTAATTTCAAGGATAATTGCATCAGGAATGCGCATGTTCGTTATTCCAAATCAGGTTTTGGAGAGATTAATTAAACTGAAATTGGATTGGTGAGGAAAATTGTCCTTGTGATTTTTAAGAGTAATGAAAAGTTTGCACATGGTGAGTCGACCTACATTTAATGTCGTTCCTTCACTGTTGAGTTTACAATGTTATATGCAGTAGGGCCGTTTTTGTGTGATATTGTAATGTTATTAAGGAGTTTGGAGAGTGAGAGGATACTTTCTTTGTTTATGTTCTTTGTTTCATCTGTGTGAACGTTGGGGGAGAGGAGTGGATTGTTTGAAAGTTCTCATGAAATTATCCGCTGTGTTTTGAAAAGAATTGGTGTGATGTTGAAATTTTACTTTTTCTATTATAAGCTAGATAAAATCGAATGAGAAGTTTTTAAGGTCTTCAGTTTGAAGTATTACTTTCGCACTTTGAGTCCATACTTGACTGCGAGCGTCTCTTCCTTGTAGAAGGCTTGCTATTATATAGGCTTGTTCTAATTACTCAGGAACATTAGGGAAGGCGGTTCAGAGTGAACTCCTATGACATGGAGCATCATCGACAAAATTACTCATTACCTCAATGGAGCTTGAAACTGCAGTGTATGCTTAATCGAAAAGATTTGGATTCTAAAGCAGCCAGAAATATCACTAAATTAGAGATCAGAAAAGTTGTTTAGTTGTCGACATTAGAAAAAATTCCTTTTGAATAGCTTCTCCTTGATGGCCACAAATCTAAACTGGGTACTTTGCTTTGCGCCAA
>NC_142928.1:86603607-86606107 GCF_046866305.1 Octopus bimaculoides
ATGTCTCAGTGATGAAGTGAACACACTACAGTAGTAACAATACTAGAGAGTGAGTGAGAGAGGAACAGAAAAGGATAGAGGGAGATGGATAAGGAGAGAGATAGAGACAGAGAGAGAGTTATGGAGAGTGGGAGATAGAGAGGGTGAGAGTGAGAAGGTGAGAGGAAAAGAGAGAGTGATATAGAGAGAACAGAGTGAGGGAGAGAGAGAAGAAAGAGGGAGAGGAGAAAGAAGATGTAGAGAGGAGAAAGGGGAGAGAGAAAGTGGGTGTAGAGAGAACAAGTGGGAAAGACAGGCCAAGTGAGAGAAAGAAAGACAGGGATAGAGAGAGAAGAGATACAGGGGGTGGTTAGAGAGGCAGAAAAAAATATGGAGAAAGAAAGAGAGAGAGAGAGAGAGAGAGAGAGAGGGAGAGAGAGAGGGAGAGAGAGAGGGAGAGAGAGGGGAGAGATGTTGAGGAAGAGAGAGAACTTGAGAGGAACAAACAACCGTAGCAACCGCGCGGCAACCGCATGACAGCATCAGCAACAACTGCAGCGGCAGAAGCAGCAGCAGCAGCAGCAGTATCGGCAGCCGTTATGTCTGCGAGTGTTTGATAGTTATAATTAAGAAGTTGGATGTTGTAAAATTTCTCTTGTTTGTTTGTCTGCAAACGATGGTGGTTGTTATTCCAAAGACCGTAATAGAAATGATAATAAAGTAAGCAACACAATGAATGCCGTCTATTGTAATATCCGCTGGTTTACAGCGAAGCATTACTCTTCTTTCGTCGCTGTTACACCCCGGCAGCATCCGTCGATAATAACCGAGAAAACATTGGTAAAAAAATGAACACTAGCAGCGGGACAACAAACAGAAACAATCAGCGAAAGCTGACCAATAACAATAATAATAGTTCAATAAGATTTACTAAGGAAGGATATTTCTACTAACTACCACGCTTAATTAAAAGGATTATCGCGTTTTGAGAGAAAATAAAACATTAAAAAAAAATGAAGATCCCTGCTGCTTTAGACCTACAGTGTGGCAAAAAAGGTGACCAAAAACCTTGTGAGGAAAGAAGGGATGCTTACTATGAGGAGTCTTTGACCGAACAGGTAGTTAATATTTATTTATTTTTATATTTATATTACATGTGAATGCACGCGTGCTAAACATAAACAAAGACTGTACAAGTGTACTATCAATCAATCAATTAATCTCTCCCTCTTCCTTTATATATATATATATATATATATATATATATATATATATATATATATATATATGTATGTATGTATATAGGAGAGTATTGTAGTTCGCTTGAAGCATTGTATATTGTTTGTGAATATAACGTGTCTTGAATAGCACAAAATTGCAGAGTGGACTATAATAACTGTTATAATTTGATTATTCATTGTCTGATATGATATAATATTTATATTTCGGAATACAAAAAATTCCTTCTTCAGATATCGCTAGGAATTGATCGATCAATTCCTAGCGATATCTGAAGAAGGAATTTTTTGTATTCCGAAATATAAATATTATATCATATCAGACAATGAATAATCAAATTATAACAGTTATTATAGTCCACTCTGCAATTTTGTGCTATTCAAGACACGTTATATATATATATATATATATATATATATATATATTTTGTCTATCTGTCCGCTACCTGTCTATCGTCTGTCTGTCGTCTGCTTGTCTGTCTGCGTACCTATTGTCTGTCTATCTGTCTTTCTATCTATCGTCTGTTTGTCTCTCTTTCTCTCTGCCCCTCTCTCCCTATTAATTTACCCGAGTCAACGGTTAAACGCAAAAAAAAACAAAAAAACAAATCCCAGAAAACTCGAATAACACGCAAAATCATGTTTGTTTGTGAGCGCACGATATAAACTGTAACTGAATAAAACGAGAAATTCATAATGGAACATGTGATTTTAATCTTCATCGTTCTTCAAATCCATTATCCCTTTTTGATATTTCTTCAAACCTTTCTTGTTTCTCTTTCGATTTTGTGTACGCTCACCACCATCTACATTTATGATAATAATAATCAGGTTTTTGAGCAAACATTTTCTTCTTTCTTTTCTGTTTTTTTTTCTGTTACTCATACATAAATGACTCAATATTGTACATCAGCCATGCGCTTAATACAAACCGTGTGTATGTGTGTGTGTGTACGTGTACGTATACGTATGTGTATGTGCGTGAGTGTCTGAGACTGTGAGAAAAATGTGTTTGTGCGTGTATGTTAGCGTCTGTGTGTGTGTGTGTGTGTGTGTGTGTGTGTGTGTGCCGTGCGCCCGTATGTATCAGACTGTGCATGTGCATGCATGTTGGACTGTATGTGTATGTCAAACTGTTTGTGTATGTGTATATGTGTCACAGACTGAGATTGCGCGTGTATATGTGTGTGAGACAGTATGAGTGTATAAAGACAGTATTTGTGTGTGTATGTGTGTGTTTACGCGCGTGTATGTGTGAGAGAGAGAGAGTTAGGAGGGGAGAG
>NC_142928.1:86613607-86656107 GCF_046866305.1 Octopus bimaculoides
ACACATTTCTAACTTTACACACACACACACACACACACACACACACACACACACATGTGTATATATATATATATATATATATATATATACACTTATACCTTTTATCTTTTACTTGTTTCTGCCATTTAACTGCAGCTATGCTGCAGCACTGGTTAGAAGGGTTTTAGTCGAACAAACCGACCCCAATACTTAATTTTTTAAAGGCTGATACCTATTCTATCCATCAATTTTGCCCATTCGCTGAGTTATTGGGACGTAAAAAAAAACTCCCAGCACCGGTCGTCAATGGGTATGAGAACACACACACACACACACACACAAACGCATAACGATCTTCATTCATTTTCCGTCAATAATATCCACTCACAAGGCATTCGACCAGGGGCTATAGTAGAAAACACCTGCCCAAGAGGCCAAGGAGCGGGACTGAACCTGAAATTACATGGTTGGGAAGCAAACTTCTTTCTACACAGCCATGTATACAAACATATTTATGCATCTAGGCAATTATAGAATTTCTACTCAAAAAATGACGTCGATTCATCTATTATTTTCACATCAATAATTTTGTTTGAAAGGTTATTTTTCAGAAGTTAGTGTTTCGTATGTCTAGTGCTTTTGAATCAACGCCTGGCGCCAGTTCATCTGTTATTCAATAATAGAATTTTCATTTTGTATAATTTCGCATAAGGTGCTTAGAACACAAAGAATAGACAGAGTTGAGCACAGATAAATTTTCGTTGACAACTACTTTCTTCAAATTGGTCTTTATAAATAAATATTCTTTATACATATTGTATGGTTATTGGTACAAAACTAAACTTCAGAGGAATTTGGGGCGTTTTACAGCTTACAGCTTATATATTAAATTTTCAGACCGCATATTTTATTAACAGAGTTTCGCTCTCTTCACTTTTTAGCACTAAGTTAATATATTTATTTTTGCTGCTGTTGTTTAGCAAGTGCTGTCTGAGAGAGGCTATACGACATTCGAAGGCTGTTTGCACTGATTTCAAGCGTGTTGTAACTGAATTTACAACTTGGTCCTTTGAAGGCACAGCGTCCCAGGAGAATTTCTTTTTACATGTAAAAAAAAAAAAAATTATCCGGAATTTTCTCCAGAATTCACATGGATAACAATTTTTCCTACGTGCCAGGTATGAATTTCTTTCTCTCAGCCCTACTCGGATTATCCACGTCTTGGCCATTGCTTTGTTCTTTATCCGTTAGCAAGGACTTCTCCTATTTCATCCTCTGCTACTGAAAAACAAATTCCTAGTTCGATGCTCGTCGTGTCTTCTTTCAACTAGGGTGTTTCGACGGCGTTTCTTTCAACCAGCTTGTTCTTCATGGCGTTCCGTTTCCTATTATCGTCCAAGATGAGTCCTTTTTCTTTGCCTCAATGCGCTTCTTCGTCCTCCTCTCGAGCTTGTACTTCTGCTCCGGACGACACGTAATCCTCCGAAATCTTACGGCCATTAGAGAACTGACTCGTCAAGTTGCACGCATGTGCAGGGACCGTTCGGTTCACGGAACTATTCTGCAGGGAGGACCAGGCACCGCTTTTCCTCTCGCGGACGCGCACTTCCTGCTCCATCAACTTGCTGGTACCATAGGAAATTCAAGGACCAGGCCGAAAAGTGTACACAGCCCTGCTCTTACTCTTCTCAGGGAAACTAGGCAGGGAGGCGCTGCGCACGTCAATTGTCTCCCCCGTTGATTCACCTTACCGTGCATTTTTTTTTTATCCGAGATGTTATTTCTTCAAAGTCCTTTATGGTGGGCACGGATGATAGTGTTGCAATGCTTCGATCCTATTGGTAAAGAAGCTTTCATCCTGTTAGTCAAAAAAGTCATCGGCAACAGATATGACGTCATAATTACTGCGATACTGGTTCCCAGCCAAATGCTTTTTTTCTTTTTTCATGTTAGCGAACAGATGATGTCAGATGGAGCCAAATCAAGAGAATAGAGTGGGTGGTTAACCAGTTCAAAGCCACAGTCATACGCAGTCGCCATTGAAACCAAGGACTTGTGTGCCGGAGCATTGTCCTGATGAAACAAGATCTCTTTTGTCAGTGATAACCTTTCGTAAGTGCGTCAGCAAGTTGGTATAGAACTCTCCATTGATGGCGTGGCTCATTTGAAGATAGTCAATAAACACAATGCTTTTGCATCCTCAAAAACTGAAGCCATCACTTTCCCTGTAGATTCAATGACCTTCACCTTCTTCAGAGCAGAGGGGTGTTTCCATTGCATGGATTGTCTCTTTGTCTCTGTCTCAAAGTGATGAACTCATCACTCAACCTGTGATAGGAAACGTTCACGTAAACCAGCTGGAACTGCCTCAAGCAGTTCAGATTTTCCCGTGATGTGATCAACCTGGTGCGTTTTTGAAGACGTAGCACCTACCGAGCAGAAACCTTCATCATGCCAAGTTCATTGTGCAGAATATTCTCAACTCTCTGATGAGATATGCTAAAAGCACTGGCTCTTTGATTTATAGTCAATCGCCTGTCATCTATCACCATGTGGTGAACGCGATCAGTGTTCTCCGTGGTGGTGTCAGTTGTAGGATATCCAGACCTTGGATCATCTTCAAGACCCTCACTTCTAATTCAGCTACCCACTTTTACACTGCTAATAAAGCTGGGGCGTCATCTCCTAAAGTAGAAACCATGTCGGTATGGATGTCCTTGGAGGCTAAACCCTTTTTTTGCAGGAACTTGATAACATCACAATGCCAAATTTTGTCTTTATTCAAGAAATGTTGTTTCTACTTACTTTTGAAGTCTTTGAACAGTCAGATGTCAGTTCATCTGGAAAGAAACAGTGCCGTTATTAATAAGAATGGTTGAAGTTAATGTACGCAAAATTCCCACAGCTCTAGCATCACACCTTCATAATCAGCCTATGAACTTTTCAGCCCAGCTTTGTAGGATCCAGGGTGAGGTTCAGAGATACTTTTTTTTAGAAAAAAGTGTCATTTGTGCTATCAAATTCGGTAACTAATAAGCCGGCATCACTTTCTTTGATTTGATGATATATAGCCGATCGTATTTCGTCTGTCTTTACGTTCTGAGTTCAAATTCCGCCGAGGTCGACTTTGTCTTTCATCCTTTCGGGGTCAATAAATTAAGTACCAGTTGCGTACTGGGGTCGATCTAATCGACTGGCCCTCTCCCCCGAAACTTCGGGCCTTGTACCTAGAGTAGAAAAGAATATATAGCCAATCGTTCTTTTATCTTTTACTTGTTTCAGTATTTGGACTGTGGCCATTCTGGGGCACAGTTTTGAAGAGTTTAGTCGAACAAGTCAACAACAGCACTTATTTTTTAAAGCCTGGTACTTATTCCATCGCCCTTTTGTCTAACCGTTAAGTTACAGGGACGTATATAGGCCAACATCGATTGTTATGCGGTAGTGGGTGACAGACACAAACACACAGAAACATACACACACAGAAACATACACACACAGACAACCACACACACACTATGCATGTATGTATGTATGTATGTATGTATGTACACACACACACACACACACACACACATACAGCAGACTTTTTTCAGCTTCCTTTCACCAAATCCACTCACAAGGCTTTACTCGGCCTAGTGCCATAGCAAAGATACTTGAGCAAGGTGCGATATTGTGAGACTGAACTTAGAACCATGTGTCTGGGAAGCAAACATCTTACCTCCCAGCCACGCCTGCGCCTGTAATCCGGCATCTGTTTCACTGACTTGATGATATAGCCAAAACATAATAAACAAAAAAATCATAAGGTCTGGTATTTTAAAGCAAAAGCCAAAATGTAAACGGATAACTAAGCAGTGATCGTATATTAAATTGAAGCTTATTATTGCTACAAGCTGCCAGAGGAAATTAGTCATGAAACTGAGGCCCGACATCTACAGCAAGTCCAGAAGCCAAATAAGAAATCTCTAAGTAGTTGCCCGACCTGTGGGAATTAGAATTGAATCACACCCTCTTGTCTTCAAAACTAAAGAGACATTGATTACGTGTTCTCATATTTACTGTCTGAAAAAACACGGAAAAATCAAAACTGAATCGCTTCAGAAGAGAAATCTGCCGATTCATGTCCGAATGGCTCCTGAATCATCATTCCTCTTATGTATTTTAAGGTACTATGATCCCATGATAATTCATTCTTCCATGCTGCCTTTATCTTTTACTTGTTTCGCTCATTAGACTGCGGTCATGCTGGAGCATCACCTTGAATAACTTTTAATCGAATGAATCGATCCCAGTACCTTTTTTTTTCAAGCCTGGTGCTAACGTGCTAACGTTTCTTATTTCTTTATCGCCCATAAGGGGCTAAACATAGAGGGGTCAAACAAGACAGACAAAGGGATTAAGTCGATTACATCGACCCAGTGCGTAACTGGTACTTAATTGATCGACCCCGAAAGGATGAAAGACAAAGTCGACCTAGGCGGAATTTGAACTCAGAACATAGCGGCAGATGAAATGCCGCTAAGCATTTCGTCCCGCGTGCTAACGTTTCTGCTAGCTCGCCGCTTTGCTCTTATAACATATTCTTTTCTACTCTAGGCACAAGGCCCGAGATTTTTGGGGAAGGCGGGGCAGTCGATTAGATCGACCCAGTACGCAACTGGTACTTAATTTTATCGATCTCGAAGGGATGAAAGGCAAAGTCAACCTCGGCGAAATTTGAACTCAGGACGTAAAGACAGATGAAATACCGCTAAGCATTTCGACCGACGTGCTAACGTTTCTGCCAGCTCGCCGCCTTGCTTTTATAACATATTACCGCACCTATTTCTGTCTATTTGAACACGCCCATTTCGGTATTCTTAGAAATTAGACTTTCAAAATGATGTTATCCGCTGGATAAAAATTGCATTACCTACTAGACTCTACTATCTTGCTGTAATCCAATCACAATCTTCATTGAGATATATATCCGTCTTTCTTTCATAGGAAACACGGATGCTACTGACCATCATCTTTTAACTATAAACCGAGGCGGGCATTCTATTTACTTTTATCTTATATTTGCTCCAATCATTGAACTGCGGCCATGCTGGAGCACCGCCTTGAAGGATTTTTAGTTGAAATCATCGACCTCAGTACTTATCTGTTGTTAAGTCTTATATCATTCTCTTTTGCTGAACCGTTATGTTACGGGGACGACAAACGGTGTGAAGGGACACACACACACACACACACACACACACACACACACACACACACACACACACACACACACACAAAGACATATACGATGAAGTTACACATAGTTTCCGTCTACTAAATTCACTCGCAAGGCACCGGTCGACTCGAGTATATAGTAGAAGACACTTGCCCAATTTGCCGATGCACAATGGGATTGAACCCAAACGACATGACTACAAAGTGAGCTTCTTAACCACACAGCCTAGTCGTCTGTTATATCCACTCTATAAAACCAAAACTAAATGAAACACACCCACACACATGTAGCAAAAGAATGTGTTCATTATCGTAAATTGATCGATTGTGCACTTTGAATATTGAACGTGTTACTATCTGCATGTACCTAGCGTCATATTACAAACTCACTAAGCCACAATGAGTCGTAATATATATCATATAGCGTAGTATATGATTTAACTATATCGTCCCTCTAATGTTTTTTCTTTAAAAATTTATTGAACACAGCCACGAAAATAAATAAATTAATAAATGAATAAATAAATGGGTAAATAGATAAAAGGGTACGCTTCATAAAAAAGTGGAATTGAGTTCATCCTAAGTTAGTTACAAGTTGAGGTATTCGTTAATTTCTCGAAACCAGAGACCTGTTCCTGTAAAGTCTTGTGTTGATCTTCTTGGTAGAGCAGTGTCTACGGTAAACTGGAGAAACCCATATGTGAGTGACTGTCCCGGCTGCAGTCACGGTTTTGAAATGAGTAAGACCTTGTTCTTGCTTACCAAGCTTCAAATTTAAATAAAGCTTCCAACAGGAAACGAGAGATTGATTTCCATTCAGTCTGTGCTCAGTGAAACAGGTTTATCGTATCATACACATTATCGTTTTTCTTTTTCTTTTTTTAATCTTTTTTTTTATCAGGCATGGCTGTGTGGTAAGAAGTTTGCTTCCCAACCACATGGTTCCGGGTTCAGTTCCACAGCGTGACACTTTTGGCAAGTGTCTTCTACTATAGCGTCGGGCCAACCAAAGCCTTGTGAGTGAGTTTGGTAGACGGAAACTGAAAGTAGCCTGTTGTGTGTGTGTGTGTGTAGTTGTGTGTGTGTCTTTGTGTCTGTGTCTGTTCCCCACCCACCACCACTTGACAACCGGTGTCGGTATGTTTACGTCTCCGCAGTGTAGCGGTTCGGCAAAAAGTCGATAGAATAAATACTTGGGTCAATTCGTTCGACTAAAAAATTCTTCAAGGCGGTGCCCCAGTATGGCTGCAGTCCAACGGCTAGAAAAAGCAAGAGATAACAGTTAAAAGATACGTTTTGATATGAAGTTTTAGTAATTCAGTCATATAGATAACTTTTGTCAAATGATATCTATTTGTCAGGCTGTAAATATACGATACAAATTTAGAAACAGGCTCATTACATTTCTTTTTTTTTTATTATACCAACATAGAGAAAAGTATTCGAGCGTAAATGTGAGCTACATGCCAAGACAAATAGACATGTTTTCCGATATAAATAGATGCTTTTTTTTTTTGTATCCGTTTCGTTGCACAGAAACCTAATAGTCAACGCATCAATGCTGTTGGCATTGGTAAATTACCCTGGAACATAAGTAAAAACATGCTATATAGACTCACTCTCGAGTGTTATATTTCTTGCTTTCATCTTTATAAGGGAATCTCAAAAATTTGATAATGTCTGTAACAAGAATAAATGTATATATATGTCATGCCTAGCTCTCATATAGGATACGTTAGGTAGGTTTGTGTGCGTTTGAGAGAGAGACAGAGAAAGATGGAGAGAGAGAGAGATAGACAGAGATAAAAGTGTGTATGTATATACATATATATATGTATATGTATACACACAGCAACATACTCACACAAACGTACGCCCCTCCCACATACAGGCTAGGTGGTTCTGAGATTTGGTTCAAAATGTGAAAGTAACTTTTTGAATTGGGGATTAACAGGATACTGAAACACGCTGAAAGTAACTTCTTAAACTTTTTTCCGCCATATAATATTACACACACACATACACGCGCGCACACACACACACACACACACACACACACACACACACACACACACACACACCCACACACACACACAAGCATAAATCAAAGCCATTACAGTCGATTTTACCAATCGGTTTTGCACTGGGTATTAAAACCGGTCGTTAGATAACAGAACGATCAAGAGATGGCGAATTCTTAGACGACTATATAATTTATCTTTTCTTTTACTTGTTTGAGTCATTTGACCGCGTCCACGCTGGGGCACCACCGTGAAGAACTTTTTAGTCGAATGAATCGACCGCACTACTTTTTTTATACCTGGTACTTACTTAATCGTTCTCTTTTGCCGAACCACTAGATTATGGGAGCGTAAACACACCAATACCGGTTGTCAAGTGGTGGGTGGGTGGGGGGGCAAACAGACACAAGACAAGCTTCTTTCAGTTTCCGTCTACCAAATCCACGCACAAGGCGTTGGAGTGTTTACGTCTCCGTAACTTAGCGGTTCGGCAAGAAACCCCTGCAGAATATGTATCAAGCTTTAAAAAAAAATGTACTGGGGTCGATTCACTCCTCTAAAAATTATTTAAGGCAATACTTCCGCATAGCGGCAGTCTAATGACTGAAACAAGAAAAAGATAAGAAATAATACCATATATTTTGTAAATGCTTGCCTATGTAGGCATTAAATTATTTATTAAGGCGGTATGGACAAATTACCGGGGCAGTTTTCCGAATTTATCGTTGTTTAGTCTCTGACAAGCCCCGACAGTGTGAACACGTGGCCAACAGTGTTCCAGCAGAGGCCATCACATCTTTTACCAAGGCAGAGTACAGGCAGGACGATATTGGCTAATGTTATGCTGTATTTAACTGAAGGAAAGATAAACTATGAGATATATTCAAATTGTCTCGTTTAGTCATGCCTGATTAAGCCAAATGGCACATATGTAGTTGTAATGTCTGTAATGTTATTTTTCTAGGGATTGGTAAAATATTGTAAAACGCTCGTTAAGCGTAATTTGTCATCCACTAATAAGCTATGCCAGCACTATGGAATAACAACAGAAGAAAGATGGTATAGGTACACAGCGGAAAAGGTCACAGACAACGAGAAAGCAACCATACTCTGGGATATGCCAATACACACAGATACAGAAATTAAGGCCAATAGGCCAGATATAGTTGTCAGAGATCATGAAGAAAAAAAAAACTTTCTAATTGATGTATCAATACCAGCAGATGACAATGTTTCCCTAAAAGAAATGGAGAAACTTTCAAAATACAAAGACCTGGAAATAGAGGTAACTTGAATGTGGAATCTAAAAACAGAAACAATTCCTATCATAGTAGGTGCCTTCGGTATAATAAAAAAAATATTCAGACAAATACATAACAAAAACACCAGGACTTACAAATATATATAACATACAGAAAATTGCCCTACTGGGCACTGCACACATCCTACGCAAAATACTTTCACTACACTAACCATAAGACCATCACAGCAAACCACAGCACATACCCAAGGTACACAGAGCTGCGCTCGGTAGTGAAGTGCAAGCACGCTATAAAAATAAAACTACTGAATAATAATAATAATAATAATAATAATAATAATAATAATAATAATAATAATAATAATCCTTTCTACTGGAAGCACAAGGTTTCAAATTTGGGGGAGGGGACCAGTCGATTTGATGACCCCCCAACACGCAACTGGTACTTAATTTATCGACCCCGAAAGGATGAAAGGCAAAGTCGACCTCTTCGGAATTTGAACTCAGAACGTAACGGCTGACGAAATACCGCTAACGATTCTGCCAGCTCGCCGTCTCAAACAATAATAATAATAATAATAATAATAATAATAATAATAATAATAATAATAATAATAATAATAATAATAATAATAATAATAATAATAACCCAGTGTCACTTTGATGGCATGCACTGCTCTCTCACTCAATTATAATATTAATAGCCCTTTCTACTAGAGGCACAAGGCCTGAAATTTTGGAGGAGGGGATAAGTCGATTACATCGATCCCAGTGCTTGACTGGTACTTATTTTATCGACCTCGAAAAAATGGAAAGCAAAGTCGGTCTCAGCGGAATTTGAACTAAGAACCTAAAGCCGGAAAAAATGCCGCTAAGTATTCTGTCCAGTAATGATTTCAAATTTTGAGACAAGGCCAGCAGTTTTAGAGGGAGAGATTAATCGATTACATCGACCCTAGTACTTGACTGGTACTTTATTTTATCAATCCCGAAAGGATGAAAGGCAAATTCGACTTCAGCGGAATTTGAATTTAGAACCTAATGGATCGGAAGAAGTACCACAAGGCACTTTTCCGATGTTCTAACAGTTCTGAATCAATTTCATTATCTAACCAATATCTAACCAAACAACCTTGTTGCCTTCTCAGCTTCTCGTATTTACAGAAATCATTATTGGATATAATTAGGTAAAACTAACAACTGCTTATAGATAATTGCATCAAGTGCGCGGTGATTAATTTCCAAGTATTAGCTGTTACAAATTCTTAGTATATAACTGCATACACAGATGTTTGCGCAGTTTTATCGACCAGACAGATATAAGAATCATTTTTTTTTTTAAGTAAGGAAGATTGAGACAATTGATTCTCTCTCAGTAAGCCATTAGTTTTGATTTTAATACTCACAGCGGGGTATAATGAATAGTCGACAGTTGAAATAATTCTAGTTATAATAATAATAATAATAATAATAATAATAATAATAATAATAATAATAATAATAATAATCCTTTCTATTATAGGCACAAGGCCTGAAATTTTAGGGGAAGGGGTAAGTCGAACACATTGACCCCCCAACACTCAACTTGTACTTGTTTTATTCACCCCGAAAGGATGAAAGGCAAAGTTGACCTCGGTGGAATTTGAACTCAGAACGTAAAGATGGACGAACTGACACTAAGCATTTTGCCATCCGTCCTAACGATTCTGTCAGCTCGCCGCCTTATATAATAATAATAATAATAATAATAATAATAATAATAATAATAATAATAATAATAATAATAATAATAATAATAATAATGATGATGATGATGATGATGATGATGATAATAATTCATTCTACTATAGGTACAAAGCCTGAAGTTTGGAGGAAGGGGGATAGTCGATTACATCAACCCCAGAGTTACACTGGTACTTAATATCATGTACATTGTTTTATCTTGGTATAAAACATGGGCTACAGCAAGTATTCTGCTCAATACAGTAAATATTCTGCTCAGCTACAGCAAATATTCTGCTTAATACAGCAAATATTCTGCTCAATACAATAAATATTCTGCTCAATTTTTGATCTTAACTGATTGGAAGTGTTGTCATGGACATTGTTTTGTCTTTGTATAAACGATGGGCTACACCAAATATTCTGCTCAGTACCACAGATTTGCTTGTCAATTGTTTGACCTTAACCACTTGAGCCTGTCTCTTAATAATAATAATAATAATAATAATAATAATAATAATAATAATAATAATAAGGACGATGATTTCTTTTATTGGTCACAAAAGCCTGAGACATGGAGGACAATATCAAAGATGAGATACAACATACAAAAAGAGGTGGGATTTACATCGATCAGAGGGAGACAGCACAATATTAAAAGATGTAAGAAAGGATATATAAATAGAAGTTAGCGAAATAAATAATGATTTCTTTATTAACCACAAGAGTTTACATTAAGAAAAACATTATGGACCGCACACGACAAAACAAAGAATGTGTGTGTGTATGTGTGTGAGTGTATGTTGTTGTGAGGGTTTTGTGTGTAAACAAGACTAACAAATTAACTATGTGTAATCCTCAATAGGGAGGAGACGTTCGAGGGCTGCTCACAGAAAAAAAACATAAAAAAAAACCATGGGTACCCTGACTTTTGGGGAAGGTGCCTTTTATCCATTCTTTTTTTTTTCGAATTACAGGCGTATGCTCAGAGTAGGCCCGTTTACTCGCACCATTCTCGTCACTTTCATCCACCTTTCAGCACACTGGTTCGAAGACAACGCTTCCCTCTCTATCCTTATTTTCCTTTTCAAGGTCAACTTGAAGCAGTTCATCAGGGATTGGTCAAAGAGAAAAGCCCTTTCAATCTCGTCCACCATACATTCTCTTTCGCCATGGCCACCAGGCATATAAAAAGCCTTTCCTTCTTGGTTAAAGGAAGTCAGCAGGGTGATTTTCACGATCGATCAATTGTGAGCCGGATCCGTCCCACACGAGACAGCAGGTGTTCGAAATAAACCCACCGGTCAGCAATGTTCGGGCACTGGATTAGTGCATGCAGGACTGTCTTGTCGTCCTACGTGCATCTCGGACATGCTCGGCTGACGGCACTTCCATACCTGTAAAGTTTATCTCGAACAGGCAAAGTTCCCCGGGAGCACTGCCAGGCCAGAGATTGTTGGAAATTATCCATCGGTCCCGGCCCGAATGTTCTCCAGAAAAGAGCGACTAGCTGATCTTCGGTGCTCAGGGTCTGCCCAAGAACGTCATCTCACTTTTAATGGCCACAAACACGAAGATACAAAATAAAATACAATGAACGTTAAGCAGGATTTTATAAATACGTGCATAGCATATATATAAATACGTACATATATAAATAAATACGTGCATTTTATAAATAGGTGCAAATTCTATACGGACGAAGGAAGAAGAGAAAGACATTAAACAATATATTAAAAGTCAGGTTAAAAGTTTATAAAACACAATTATACACAATGAAAAAGTATAATAAAGCACATAATTTAAACAATGTATATAATTTAAAAGTCCGCCTTCGTCGATTACGACATCCTACTTCCCTGACTACATACGTCATACTTTTACTTTCTATGCTTGCCATGTATTGTTTAACATTGGCGATTCCAGAATCCTCATTAATGATAATGGGGCGATTTTGTTTAATGACTTCAGTGTTATGCCCAGTAGTGTATAAGGACAAGCAACCTACTAGAGTTGTTCTTGTTGCTGCCGTTTTAAGCCTTATGAGCTGAAAGTCTTTTTGCTATCACTTGTGTAGCAGCTAGGTTTTCTGCTCTGAATGCCAAGTTTTAATGTCTTCCTCTCAGCACTCTCTATGGGACACAATTCTTGTATTTGTTTTGTGGTCTAGCAGAGTCATCAGAAAACGTCTGTCCATAATAGTTGTCACCCAATCAAATCGTCGTCGCAGTAGTGGAATCGTTTCCTGCTGTTTCTGATATCTGGCTTCAAACAATAATGATGGTGGCAGTGTTGTCGTTACTGTTATATTTTCTTCTCTCTTCACTTTCGTCGGTATTTTGTTTTATTTATTTATTATTTTTTTGTTACTGCCACTTTTTCCGTGTAAGCAAAGCCAAGCAGTCTTTTCCATTAAAAACAGCGATGGGAAAACTTTTTGTTGTTCGTTTCTTATTTCTGTTTTCGTTGTTGCCGTTGCCACTAGGCTTGTTTTTAGTTGTTATTCTTAGTTTTCCTTTCATCCTCGATGTTGTTGTTCTCCTTCTTCTTCTATATTGCTGTGTTGTAGTACACTACTGCTGATGTTTCCAGACTAAGACATATAATAGTACTGTTACAAAATATCTTCTAAAGATTTTCGGAAAAATCACCTTTTCACCAAAATTTTCAAGGTAATCGACACAGACACACATGTTAACATATCAATAAAGCATCTTTCTAGCATTCTACTCGGTTGTGTCTCTCTCCTTCTCCTCTGGTACATACAGGATGCGAGGGGTATTTGAGGACATTTTGATTTTAGTTCATTACACCTTCACACTTTAGTGTACATTTTTTTTTTCGGATAAGCCTTTCAAGATATCATGCTAACTCAAGAAATGAAAAGACATGCAGCCATAGTTACTATCCATACAAACCACAGTGATTTAGAAATTAGTAACTTACTTAATGTTGCAAGATCATTTGGACACAAAGTTCGGTTGGAATTGGAGGCATGTGATGGTAATGTTTCATCTGTATTAAAGGGGAAAAAACATTCACAATGCTAAGACACTAAAGGACACCAGAATTTATACAACATGTTCGAAATGTTATCGATGAAAACCCCAGAAGATCAATGAGATCCATTGCTAAAGAACTTCGGGTGTCAGAGTGGACTGTCAGAACTGTGGTACATCGTGACATTCGATACAAGTCCTGTGTAATGAGGAAAGGCCAATTCGTGTCTGCAAAGACACAAGAAAACCGTCTCTTCCCTTCAAAACGGTTACTTGACAAAGTGAAAAACCCTCATGAACAAGCCATGCTTAAGTTTTTCTCTGACGAAAAAACTGTGGCCAGGATCAAATGTCTAACATGTGCAGATCCTTCGGAAGTACCCAGAGTGATGCACACGAAATTTCCAGCAGCTGTGATGGTTTTAAGAGTCATGAGTAGCAAAGGTCATGTGATGCCACCCCACGTTTTTCCATCGGGTCTTAGAATTAATTCTGCTGGATACATTGAGGTACTGGAAACTGTTATCAAGCCCTGGATTGATGAAGTATGCAATAGAAGGCCATACATGTTTCAGCAAGACTCAGCACCTTCTCACAAGGCCCTAATTAACCAAGAATGGTTATCACACAATCTTTACGATTATGTAACACCCAATATTTGGCCTCCAAACTCGCCAGACTTGAACCCTTTGGACTTCTATGTGTGGAGAACTGTTGAAAGGGAGGTAATGTCCAAAATGAATAAGGACCATATAGTGTTAGCCTGCCAGTGGTTTCGGTCGCGCATTGAAGCAGTCATCGAAGCCGAAGGCGGTTTCATAGAATAATTTGCTTAAAATACCATTACGAATACTAATTGCAGAAATGTTTATTCAAATACATATTTATTTATGCTGAAATATAGTGTTATTGTACACCAAAACTGTTCTCAAATACCCTTCGCACCCTGTATATGTATTATTCCAGCTTTCTGAACAGAGTCGTTATTAGATGGTTTCACCACGTGAGACCACGTCCATCTATAAAGGGATTAAGTTGATTACATCGACTCCGAAAGGATGAAAGGCAAAGTCGACCTCGGCGGAATTTGAACTCAGAACATAGCGACGGGTGAAATACCGTCCAGCGTGCTAGCGATTCTGCCAGCTCGCTGCCTTGACATGTTTTGATATGATATTACATAAAATATTTATCGCCTGAAAGCAGCCGATAGAGAAAACAGTTATATATTCTTTAAAGACACGTTATTTTTAATAATATTATCGAATAAATTTTCAAACTTTGCTCAGATAAATCAATGAAAATGGAGCAAAATTGTGGAACGTTCATGTTTATAGTCAGCGCGAGTCAAATGCAAAAGAATAAAAAATAAGAAAATAATAATTTCTTGCATTGTAATAATAATTGCTTCTGACATAGACCTGCTTCTCTAGATGTCAGTTAGATGCCCACTGACTTGTTCGGGTTTATATGTGCTCTTGTTTACCATTTCGTTCCTTTCAGTGTGATATCGGCGCTTTCAATTTCGGCTATCCTACGTTTGAGCGAAATTATTTTCAACACACCGAGCTTCTATAGCAACGTGTACAAGAACTCTGATATAGGACATCTTTGCCGGATTGATTATGTTTTAGATACGGGTTTCAATAATTAATTCTTTGTTGGTAATTCACTATATTAGGCAGGCTGCATGTGAAGACAAGAATGACCATACTATCATATATTTGAGTTTCCATATATTTTTATTTACACGCATCGTTTATATTTACATATGTACATATATTTCATTTAATGCTAGATAATATTATGAAAGCAGTTCATTGTTATTGAAGACGGAATAACTAGAAAAAGTTAGAACAGCAGCAATTAGTAATGTGTGCGCAATTCGACATTACAACTAAAGTTCGAACACAAGGCAAGCATGTTAAGTAAGAGAAACAGAAGAGGGCGAGAAACCACAACAGTGAACAAAGCGGCATAGCTTCGTGTGGGCTGCTGGATGGCTCCCTTCTGAGGTTGAATTCGCCAGCTTTGATAATTACTAACAAAACTTTTCTTGAACTTTCGATCAAGCTATTTGGTTGGAAAATTCGTACACTTCATTTGAAGTTCACCGCATCAACCATAAACAAGTCAGCTAATGCTCATTGGCCTTTTATGTCGACATATTGCCTTTTACAGCAGTATGGTAGGTAGGTCATAATCTTGGGATAGGAAAATCTGAGATTGATAATTGAAAACTCTGCAGGAGCCTAGCTACAAAGGGATTTCAAACAGTTTCAGTATATAGTCATTTACTCTGATTACTAAACAGATGAAGCTGTACAAAACAGCATTCCACATTTACATATTGTATATAAGTGTGGTAACCTTGCCTATATAAACAACCATTGCGAGCAAATGAGGGAGCCTTATGTAGCAGTGCTAGCTGTTAGAATTAGCACCCAGATTTTCTTTTCAGATCACACAATCGTTTTTAAAATGGGTACATATACCGGATAAATTTATCTTGACAATTCGTCACCGGTTAAGTGTTATGAAAAATGCTGTCCAGTGGGAGATATCTGAAAGTGACGACACTTACTAAACAAACTTTACAAATTATATAAACACTAGCTCAAAAGCCGCATTCCACACGGACTTTTAAGCTAGTTCCTGCGGAGGACTAATTAGGCCTACGACCCAAAACTATAGACAGCTAAACAGCATGACTATAATACGTCTATAATGACCGTATGCCCCGGTGGTGTTTGATCAGAGGTTAAGGATGGATGAGAATAAATTCTGTAATGCAATCATTCTATTGTTCCAACTCCATATTGAATTCTAACTGCTGGCTAATTTGTCCCAAAGTTCTTATCTCGACGCAAAATTAACGAAGCGAATGTCATTTATCCCCCCACCACCTTGATCTCTGACGTCATCTGGCAAACGCCAACCAGGATGGCGTGAATCAGCCAAGCTTTACCTGCAAGGAATAGCAACCCAAATGCTTTTAAATCAGATCCCAATGCTGGATGTTTAAGAACGGAATGAAGGGTAGATTTTCAATCCCGGGATCATTCTGATTCCAAAAGGTATAATATGTCTATGTAGAGCAAATGCAGACTGAGATACAGGGGTCTCAGACGGACAGACAGAATTTCGCTTTTATTATTATAGATAGTTGTTTGACACCATAATAACCTCATTGATACAGTCAAACAATAAAATTTGCCAAAATTTTTCAAAATTTCGCAATCTATAACAATGGCAATTATTGCGAAAAACTAGGAAGTCCCACTATTATCATTTTGTGAATGCTACAGTTCTGCAGCACAGGTTGCATTATATTTAACCTTTTGTTAAGTTCTAAAATAAAATAAACATTGTAAATAAACATACCAAAATTTAAAAAAGTGTAATATAAGACTAACGATATAAAGAAACACATTTAGAAATGTTATCACTCACGACATTAATGTCACTATAGTTCAAGATACATTTTTTATAGCCACAACGCAGGAAACCTCAAATATCTAATTACACTGATAAATTTGGACATGACAAAACTTTAGTGGCGGTTTTCACTCACGCGCACAAATACACACACACACACACACACACACACACACACACACACACACACACACACACACACACACATGCCAGAAACAACACTCGAAAACTAATTGGTCACGACAACACGACGCTTGCGATGCAGGCGTTCAAAATAAAAGCCAATAACAAGAAGCTGTCTTGCATCTTTTTTAATGAATCTACAATAACTTTGTTAACTGTTCATACTACACGTCCATAACATTTACAGCTCACATAGAAGACATTGCCTAGTAACCAATCATTTCAAATTGATGCAACAATTTACTTTTTGGTATCACATTAAGATAAGGACCTAAATTATAACCGAAACGTGAGTGGGCAATGATCAGTCCAGTACAGTAATCCTTCGATTATCGCGGACGTTACGTTCCAAAACCCCGCGCAGTAGGTGAAAATCCACGAAGTAGAAACAGTACTGTATTGCAGTTTTTTTTTATTTGTATAATTCCTATATATTTATTTTATCATAAATGCAAAACAACACCATGGAGGAATCGACATAAACTTGAATAATAAACCGCTATAGGTGAACCGTGATATGGCGAGGGATTATTGTAATGGCTACGTAAGGCCTAGGGGCAGAAGACCGTGTTTTCAAGGTAAGCTGCTATATTTGTATGGCCCTAAAGGTTGAGCTGATGATCTGATCTCAACATATTTGGCGTCATTTGCTTTCAAATGAAGACCAATCGTATTTACAAATATTTTAACCGAAAAATACTGTTTATGATATAAGTGTAAATCCTTTAAAATTAGGTTATTTTGAAGATAATTCAATAATATATTGGAAAAAATACCAACTGCATCATCAAACTAAGTTTATATAATATATACATGTATTTATAGCCCACACATAGATCATCAAAGATTCCAAAAACCAATGTTTAGAGAACACTGATGTTAAATGCAATAAATAGTTTTATATATTGTAAAAAAAAAGTGTCTTACAATTCGGGATCAATATACCAATAAAAATCAATGCTAGTTGTTTTGAAAACATTAATTTATCACATATATTGCTACCCAAACATGTACATCTCAATTTTGCTTTTTATACTTGCGTTATAAACATGTCGTGTAGGAGTACTTCATATCAAGACAGACAGCGCCGTTTTCAATGGATAGTGTATCGAAGCTGGAACCAGTTTCTTGTCTTTCTCAGGCGATCCATTATTGCAAAATTCTTGCACATTCATCATCGTCTCATGAGCTGTAATTCATATGCTTGCTTCAAAGACGCTACTTTTGAGATGTTGGTCCAAGATATTGCTTATCGGGGATGTTCTTTCCACATCTTTTCTTTTCTTACAGAACGTCTTCAATCTTAGGAGATGAACAATGGCATTATCATCATCAGTGCAATATTAATTGAAACATACCCTGTAGAAAAACTGAATCTGAGCAGCTTTCAGTTATAGTGATGTACATAATATAGAGGGAACTGTAAATTTTTCGATAGATATGGTAGTTTAGTTTTGAAACTATATCGCTTTCTTTTAAACTTGAAAGTCGATGTATTTTTTGATCCAGAGAAAGCATGAAAGGGATCCATTGCTTTGCACGTTTGTTCTGAAACCTGAAATAACGCGCTTAAAAGATAATATTTTGGTTCCTTTCCAGTATTGAAAAAATACAGATTCCTACTTCTAGGTTTGCAGTGATGATCTGGTGGAAATGTATAACTACAATATCAGTCTCCAATAAGAACCATCCCAAGAGATGAATATCGTTAGGTATTATGAAGCTTTACTAGATCATCATTATCTTCCTCCTCATGATTGCATTGTCCCATTGGAGTTTTATTTCATGCACTGAGTAATTCATCACTCGAGGTTATTTAGACAGACTTACCGTCTTCTATAATTTCTGAAACCTATGATTTTGTTATCAGTGTTTGCCAAAAAGTTATGCCAGATTTTTTTAATCTTGCAACTACTAAACAAACGCTAGCGTGTATTATCTATTTATTTATTCTTTGAGATCTTCATGGGAGCTAATCTTATACTGGATTGTTTCACGAACTCGCTTATTCGTGATGTGGCTCCAGTATGAAATGCCTAAGACGTAACAATAGTATCTAATATCCAACACTCGAATTTCTTTCTAAATTTCCTCCGTGAGAGTTCATATCTCGAATGCGCACAGGAAAATGGAAAGTGCTAGAGAATGTAGGAGTTTGATTTTGTTGTTCACAGTGAATATTTTATCTCCCCGTAGTTCGGGTTTAGCTGGTGAAATAATTGTCTACATAGTTCTTGCGAGGATTTCAGACCTTGATGCTTTATCATTAACGATTGCTCTCAAGTATTTTAGCTGTTACAATATCTCTAGTTTGTCTTCGTATAGATATATTTGTTGAGGTGGCATCATCGTCATTCGTCATGAGTTTGGTTTTTCCAGCACTGATTCCCATCCTAAATTTGTCGGAAGCTCTATCAAGGTACTTGACGAATTCAATTCTTCCTTTCCAACCCGCCATCATTATATCAGTAAATCTTAGATCTGTGATGTTCAAATTTCCGATATTGACTGCGCCGACATGGTCATCAAGGTATCGTTCATGATTCTCTTCAAGAAGAAGTTGATGGGAGTGGGGGAAAGGATGCAACAGTTAGAATGGAACCACCCTCCGAAGGTGCTTTGTGCGAGAGTACTATACTGGTTGTCTTGATATAAAGTTGTCGAATAATATGATTTAGCTTTTCTTTCATGTTGAATTTTTCAGTGCCTCAAAGAGCATCATGCTAGACTCTCTTTTACTCTTTTACTTGTTTCAGTCATTTGACTGCGGCCATGCTGGAACACCGCCTTTAGTCGAGCAAATCGATCCCAGGACTTATTCTTTGGAAGCCTAGTACTTATTCTATCGGTCTCTTTTGCCAAACCGCTTAAGTTACGGGGACGTAAACACACCAGCATCAGTTGTCAAGCGATGCTGGGGGGGACAAACACAGACACACAAACATATATACACACACATATATATACACATATATACGACGGGCTTCTTTCAGTTTCCGTTTACCAAATCCACTCACAAGGCTTTGGTCGGCCCGAGGCTATAGTAGAAGACATTTACCCAAGGTGCCACGCAGTGGGAATGAACCCGAAACCATGTGGTTGGTAAGCCAGCTCCTTACCACACAGCCACCACTCCTGCGCCTCTATCAAATTCTTTTTTAAAAATCTACAAAGACATGGTATAGCTCTTTCTGGAGTTGGAAATATTTCTCACAGAAGCTACGGAGGTTGATCTACTTAGTAGTACTTATGCTTTATAGGAGTCTACTTGTTCCTCGGCTGTGATGTGTTCTGCCTGGTGACTCAATCTATTTAGTATCGCTCTGAACATTACTCTGCTTACATGGCTGATCTTGCTGATAGTGCGATAATCCCAGCATTGTTGTACATTACCTATTTTTTTTTTTAGAAAGCATTATGGTTAGAGGTTCAGTCCAGGATATCGGCCATTCACCGTCTGTTAGGTTTTATTCCAGATCGTCATAAAGATGTCTATTGTGGTTTCTCCCCTGTGCATTAGTAGCTCAGTAGGAATGTTGTCGACGCCTACTGATTTTCCATCTTTCAGGAACCATACCGCAATTTGAACTTTATTTCGCATAATTGGGGAGTCATTGTCATTTGAAAATTCTTGTATGCTCAGCACAATTGGATCTCTACAGCTCTAGTTATACAGCTTTGAGCATTTCTGTCCTCCTTTCCATTATTTCTTTTTCATCATGTTTGCATGCTTATTCATGATGGTATTTACTGTATGTTTATTTCTTTAGGGGAGCTTTTTAACCAGTTTGAATGCTTTTTTGTGTTGTTGCTAGAATGGTTGTCTTCGATAATCTCATGTTATCCAGTTAGCCATCTTCACTTTACATATTCGCATTTCTGATCGAATAAACTCAAGGAAATTGGTCTTACATATTTTACTAGAAGTTGACTTATAGAATTTTACTGCCCCACAGAGGCAAACAAACAGGATGATAGAATAAATTCAGTATCGCTTGACTCACTCATTTGGAAGTCAATTTCATAGATACTTAATCCAAATCAAATCTAACTTTTTCTAATGATGTCAACTAAAAACATATGAAATTCCATTTTCACGGGAAAAGGATGTGTTTCTCTGCATGTAATGTTATGATCTAAATGGTCAAGACCATTCAATAGTGAAGGCAATCATTATTAGAGCAAACAGACAATATAAGTTAACCTTAGTTTGCTCAGTAATAGTCCGTGAAAGATTATAGTAAAGCTCCTCTTATAGGACACATTCAAACGGTTAATAATTTACCAGATTCTTGTTCTTTGGGGGTGTTCTGTCAGGCTTAAAACACTCCGCAAAAAGAGATTTATGCTTAAAGTTTACAAAAGAAATCATATTCAGCATAGCTATTTTGACTTACATTTTGACTTAAATTTTTCCAGTGTGTGGTGGTTTAGGCCATACAAGCAGCTAACAGAAGGAAAATACTTCAGTTATATCGAAACAGCTGACTCTTCACAACAACTTGGAAATGACCACTTGAATGTATAAAATTGCATTGCTTTAGAATTGCTTTACGTAGAACTGATGCTGCAAGTAATAACGTGACAAACTGGCATCTGAACTAATATTTCTGACTGTCTCTGAACAAATAAAGAACACTCTATGACAGAATCTATTTTCTACTCGTAACTAAAAGGTGTTCACGAATTCTTTCTTTCAAACGAATTTGATTCACAGACATCTAGATATTCTTATTCTCCCATCTTTCTTTCAACATAAATATCGAATCTTTCAGTGCAATAATTTTGTGCTCTGCAGCAACTTTTTTGATGACTCGCAACAGCTCATTTTATACTGTTGTTTCAAGATCAATGTTTGTTGAACTTTGGACACCGCTTAAGATCATGGTGTCAGTGGTTGAATCCAGTGCACCAATTTAATGGTAGTTGATCCCAATTGCAAACTGGTCTCCATCAGCAACGTGTACCACACTATCTTCCCCACTAATACAATTGTTTATCCTGCATATCTTAAGGTTAAGCTCCCGAGGGAAAAGGATCCATTCTATTTTTCCTATCACAAAGAGACACAAGTCCCGTTTATATCGAAGAGGTGCCTCTTATAAATAACATTTTAAAAAATTTCATTCGTTGAAGTGTTGATAACTTTTAAATATGAATAAATATTTGGAATTAGTATGCAAATTATAAATATGCATGATTTTTTTCACATAGATTTTTTTTTTGTCTGGAAGTTCTACGCAAGGATAGGTACTGCATAAAAGTCTTTGAACTGATTATGGAGACTTAATAAATCTTTGTAGGCTCCTTCTATAAACACAGCGACCGGATGGTGAAGATGACAGGCAAGATTCTCATTGGCTTTTGAAAATAAAACAAGCATCATTCAGACGTTAGCATTTTGTCGGTCCAACATTTCTGGTTGATACAAATGTTTGTTTTTATGGTATATTTATTAATTTTTTTTTTTTTTTGAAGTCTAAATAACGACTTCTGTAAAACTGAAGGAAAAATATATTCCTCCGAAAATAACATACAAAGAATTCCACACTTTAATGGATACAGTAATTCCTCGCCATATCATGGTTCACCTATCGCTGTTTATTATTTAAGCTTACGTCGATTCCTCTGTGGTGTTGTTTTGCATTTATAATAAGATAAATATATATAAATTATAAAAATAAATTTTTAAATATACAGTACAATACTGTTTCTACTTCACGGATTTTCACCTATCGTGGGGGTTTTTGGAACGTAACACCCGCGATAGTCTAGGGATTACTGCATATTCTTTTGTCATAAACACAGCACCCAACTGAGATAACCTTTTAATAGCAGCTTTTTATTTGAAGGTAAAGGGTACGAAATATCTTCAAATTTAGAACCATTTTAATATTTTCATTTTCGTTATCAAACTGATAAAATCTTTCGGGTCCTAAGAGTCCCTCAGGAGCGCTGATCATTGTCCACTTAGACTAAATTTGTCATTATTTACATTATTTACATTATTTACATTTGACGGATATTTGTCCTCATCTTGTTTGTTGTTAGCACAACGTTTCGGCTGATATACCTTCCAGCCTTCATCAGGTGTCTTGGGGAAAATTTCGAACCTGGGTTCTCATTCCTAAGGTATTTTTCGATGTTATTATTATTATTATTATTATTATTATTATTATTATTATTATTCAGGTAACTGCTTGGAATCGAACTCGGAATCGTGGGGTTAGTAGCCCGTGCTCTTGATTTTGGTGTTTAACTTGGTATGAAATATTTAAGCAGTTCCCATCAAACCTTACAGAGCCTTCAAACAAGTCATTAATCAGTACATGACATTTTGGTTCGGCGCTTTCCTTATTAATAAACGGTTACTATGACAACTAGAAAATTCTAGTTAGGAAGTTTTTTTCGCTGGTAGGTTCGGCCTAGCAATTCTTGATAGACCAAGACAATAACAACAACATTAATGACAACGATAGTTGTAACGACAACACCAGCAGCAGCAACAAAAACAACAACAACAACAACAACAACAACAACAACAACAACAACAACTGCTACTACTACTACTACTACTACTACTACTACTACTACTACATTGAAAGCGATTGTACTTCGAGTATGAAGTAGTTAAAGTGATTTAAGTAGAACTGTTCGATCGAAATGGAATAAAAAAAAAACGGAACACTCCTCCTTCGAACCAAACATTTGTTTTAATCCTTTTATACACACAGACTTAAACACACGCGCGCACACACGCACACACACACACACACACACACACACACACACACACACACACACACACACACAAAACAGCGCACCAGCATGATCAGCTCTCAAAATGCATTGAACTACATATATGTATGTATGTATGTATGTATGTTTGTGTGTACGTATGTATGTATGTGTGTGTGTGTGTGTGTGTGTGTGTGTGTGTGTGTGTGTGTGTGTGTGTGTGTGTGTGTGTGTGTGCATCTGTGTCTATTAGTGTAAGTGTAATAAACTGTTTTCAACAGCAGAACTCAAGTTTTAAGTACCGGGTTACAAAAAAAAAAAAAGAAAAATCTTGGATGGTAAAAGTCGAAGGCTGCTTCACAGTTTTTTTTTCTTTTTAGCCTAATATTTGCACATTATTATTATTGCACACTAGCTTTATCTTCTTCGAGTTTTACTATTAAAAACGATTTATTTCAAGTCTCTCGAAGCTTCTAAATTCTTGTAGTGTAACCGTATACTTCATCATAAACTGGAAAACTACAAAGCGTTATTACAACAGCTGCTTAAAAATATGTGAATGAAGTGCAGAAAATCCAAGATACAATACGTTTGCTGTTATATTCTTAAACACAATGTAGCTCTATCCCAATCGTGAAAATATTTTCCAATTATAATTTTTCATCCTCTGCGAAATTTGATATCTAATTAATTTTCATGCTATTCATTATACTAATTTCTAACATCGGTACAAGGTCACACAGTGTTTTTGGTGCTGGCTAACTGGCTGGCTGGCTGGCTGGTGGTGGTGGTGGTGGTGGTGGGGGGTATTGTTGATTAAGTCGACCACTGGCACTTAATTTTTATCTGCTCCGAAAGGCAAAGCTGATCACGACGGAATTAGAACTCAGAATATAAAAGGCCATGATTAAATACTGCAAGATATAGAGTAGTGTAACTTGTGCATGCAGTCCAGGGCAACCCATGAGTTGGCAGACCGCTGAGCCCCGGCCACCTATACAGGCTTATACAGCAAGCCAAAAAGTACCATCCCCATAAAACCGTCGGCCATAGCAGATCTTCCCTCGCTCCCAATCATCAGCTATGATACTAAAGACATAATCTCATCACATTTCTCTCTTTGACGATTCCACAAATTACGAATCCACCATGCTTTACTTAATATTCATTTCAGCATAAGGGCGGCGAACCGGCAGAATCTTGCTTCTCTCACACGGACATCTGTATGAATTGATCTGTACTTTATTCTTTCCTTCTTTGGTAGTTTTGAAAGGGCAATTTCTTCTGTGGCTGTTACGAGTTCATTATATCATGTTTCAATGTGGTCAGTGTGCTCTGAGAGCATTTCAAAACGGTTTTTAACATCTACTGCAAATGAGTGCTCTACGTTTTTATCTGATGATACCTTGGACCGGTCCACCTGTTTCATGGCGTTCGGGACTGGTGGTTTTGATGATCTAAGGCTGAGAACAGTGCATATGGAAATAACTCTATGATCTGAGCCAATAGATGCGAAGGAGGAGTATGCCTGTGCATTTCGGACACTGTTCTTCCACTTGATTCTCACAGTATGTAGTCAATTTGTGAATAAGATCCAGATGGGTGCTGGAATGTCCACAAACGCTTTGGGTGTTTCATGAACCGTGTTTGCAATCTGAAGTTGGAACTCGTGAGCAAAATCAGTCAGTTTTATCTCGTTCCGGTCAGTCTCCTTGTTATAGGTGAGCAGAGCATCATCCCTCCCTATTTGACCATTAAAATCACCTGCTATAACAAGGAAGTCGTGGGAAGGGACACTTTCCGTTACTCCCTTCAGATTGGAGTAGAACCGACTGCAAGTTTCTCATCACTTGTGTTAGCTTGGCAGTAACACGTAATGAATATGGTCTGAGGGTTACTACTCAGCTCAGCAACAATTATGCGATCAGGTATTTTCTCAACAGAGAGCAAGTTCCTTGAGGCCCTTGGAGACAGGAGAATACCAACACCGCTTATAGTAGAGCCCTGGGAATTTTTAATAGTAGAAGTCGTAGTAAGTTAGTATCTATCAAGGTTAGTATGCTTCAAATCTGTGTCAGGGTGCTGATGCCTGAGTTCCTGAATGCTCAAGACATCAACTTTGTTCTTCTTTACACAATGCAGAAGTACTTGGTTTCTGCTTATTTTTGACAAAATTCGTGAGTTAAAAGTGCTGTAGACAACGTGTCTTTTGCACTTCATAAATTTGTTTGTTGTTCCTGCTTCCGCATCTACTTCTTCACAGCTACCTCGCTCTAAAGAGTTTAGAGGTAGCTGGTCATACGTTTCATGAGAAGCAAGGTGAGAATTTGGAACTGAACAAGCATGGGCTCGAACCCTGGCGCTGCAAGTGTACGTCATGGTAATTCTTTCGGTAGCTGATACAGTGGACCGCCAGTTCTACATCCGGGTATTTTTACATACGAGATACCACCTCAAGGGAGATTGCCGTCCAAAGCTTATGACTTCTCCCTAGCCATGAGGTAAATTTATCTCGCGCCAGACACCAACTTGGTATTTCAATTCCGTGGCTGGTTTTTCTTATAAGAGATTTCCTTCTCCTAGGCAGGTTGCGTTCATCTCGGCTCAAGGAGTACTATCTACCCCATTCAAGTTATGCAGGGCATGGACGTTACGCACATACCCCAGTCACAGATAGAAAGATGAAGATAAAATAGAGATAAGAGAATAAAATAAATTCGGGGATATAGAAGTACATATAAAGTACATAAAAAAAAAATTATACAATATATAAAATACAACACTCTCAAAAAACACACACAAAATACACACACACACACACACATTCACACAAACTTTCACACACGCGTCGCAATCAGATATTGTTGAACTGGCTGTTGACTACACAGTAGTTCTCTCGCCCTTTGACGGGTCTTATTTTCCGTCCTGCAGGGTGTCCAACGTCACCCTCTTCACCAAGCAAGCTTGATGGGGTTGCCAGTTTAGTCGCCGACGACCCGACCATGTGACAGGTTGTACTGGATTACACGTTACCAGTAGCGCTAAAGAGCGACTTGGCCTTCTAAATAATGTTATTACGCCCTTTTCTCCTGGAATTGTATTTCCTTCTGACCTTGTGCCCTCTCTTCGAAAAATTCCTGGGACCGCGCCTTGGACAGTTCCGAGGATCTTTTAAAAGGCCTCTACAAGGGAAGGAGGATCGTTTCCTCAAACTGGAAATCTGACCTCAATGCTTGCAACTGAGTGAGCTCCGTTAAGGGCAACTGATATGTCAAGTGGTGATGTTAAACCGGTTGACAGTTTAACACCATCACCTCCGCATGACGAGATTTGAACTCGGAACGCAGAGAGTAGGATGAGAAATATAGCCAGGTATACTGCTCGCACGCATACACAAACACACGCAATTGCCCACAAACGCACACATTTACACACATACTCACTCACTCACTCACTCAGTTACACATGCACGCACGCTTACTCACGCACGCTTACTCACGCACGCTTACTCACGCACGCTTACTCACGCACACTCACACTCACACTCATATATGTATATATTTCAATAAATAATTGTGCAAACCTATTTGGTAAATTTTCATCCAAATCTATTATTCTCTTAAATCCTTGCGTGAATCGTTTTAGCGGCCTTAAGTTAATCTCTTGTAAAATTGTTTACCGTTTAAACAAGTCTCGATTGAGATTATGTCACATCGATGATGAGAAATGAAATTCTTTTATCAGTCATTTGACTGAGATTATGCTGATACATTAATCGAATGAATCGGCAAATTTCTTAAAGTCCGGTACTCATTCTGTTAGTGAATTTCACCGAACCGCTAAGTTACGGGGGCGTAAGCACACCAACACCGGTTGTCAAGCGGTGGAGGGATACACATACGTGCGCGCGCACACACACACACACACACACACACACACGCACACACACATTAAGACGGGTTCTTTCAGTTTTTGTCTACCAAATCCACTCACAAGGTTTTAGTCGGCCCGAAGTTATAGCAGAAGACACTTACCCAAGGTGCCGCACAGAGGGACTGGAGCCAGAACCATGTGGTTGGGATGCCTGCACCTTAAACATCTATCGTCCACAATTCATACTTGTAATTAATTTCTACTTTCAAGGATTATAACTTGAGCTATTGCCGATTTAATATTTTTTCTCATTTCTTTTTGTTATCACTATTTTGTATTTCGGTTGAAGGATTTTAATAATTAATCAATTAATTTTAATTAAATGCCTACCTTTTGTTAGTTATTCTATTTCTAATTTTGTAAATGTAATTTAAAAAAAAAAAGACAAGTTGTGTGCTTAGGTACAGGTATGGCTGTATGGTTAAGAAGCTCGGTTCGCAACATTGTTGTTTCGGGTTCAGTCCCACTGTACGGTACCTTGAGCAAGTGTCTTCTATTATAGCCCCGAGCCAACCATTGCCTTGTGAGTGGAATTTAGTAGACGGAAACTGTGGAAGCCCGTCGTGTGTGTGTGTAAATATATATGTGGGGGGAGGGCATTCGTGCGTGACCCACCTCATCGCTTGACAAACGGTCTTGGTTTATTTATGCCCCGTAACTTAAGGGACTGATCGAATAAGTAACTGACTTGAAAAATAAAAGTACTGGGGTTGATTTGTTCGACTAGACTCTTTGAGGCAGTACTCTAGCATGGCCGCTGTCCAATGACTGAAACAAGTAAAAGATAAACGATACTTTTTTGATAAATATTTGTCAGGTTATTGATTAAAAAATTTGTACAATTTAAGCGCTACGTCTGGATCTAAAACGAAAATTAAATCTGTCATTGACTAACATTGTTTCTTCATCGCATATTAATTTCTAATTAGCTTTCTAATGCTCTCCACATCGTGTATTCTTTTCTACTAGGTACAAAGCCTGAAATTTGTGGGGAGGGGCCAGTCGACTAATACTTAATTTATCGATCCCGAAAGGTAATGTCGACCTTAGCGGAATTTGAACTCAGAACATAAAGACACATGAAATACCGCTAAGTATTTCACCCGGCGGGATCTATTTTAAAACGGGGGCCACAGTATTTTCTTAACGAAACACTTTGAAACTTGGAACACTGGTAAAATGTGTCATATAAAACATCTTTTTCTCTTAGTCTTCTTAAAAAAAAAAGAAATCCCTAAGTTATTCCATGTTAAAGTTGTCGTATTTCTGTAATTTCAACCAATCACTGACGTCCATTCAGCCGATATACATTGTGCCGACTACATAAACAAACGATTCTGAAACAATTCTATCGGTGATAAAATTATTATTTCCTTGTCAAAAAATGGCTGAAGCATATTGGCAGTAGCTAATAAACCTTTCTATTATAGGCTAACCCTAACCCTAACCGAAAATTGCTGGCTTTGAGCCAAAACTTAAAAGCAATATATTTTAGATTAACTGATAAACACATGTATCTTATAATTTTGGTACGTTGGTGTCTATTTTCTATATAATTAATCGTAGTTAGCACTATCTCTTCTCCTTGGCATAATATTAAACAAGGCGACATCTTGGTCGAGCCAAATGTAAAAGTTTATTTTTAATGTTCTGTTTATGGTTGAATTTGGTGAACTGTTTTATTTTTTCTTTCCAACTGTGAAATTTTATAGGCACAGGCAAGGCTGTGTGATTAGAAAGCTTACTTTGCAAACATATCGTTTCGAGTTCAGTTCCACTGCGCGGCACCTTTTGCAAGCGACTTCTACTTTAGCTCGTGGATAGAAACTATGGAAGCCTGTCGTATATATATATATATATATACATATATATATATATATATATATATATATATATATATATATATATATATATATATATATATATATATATATATATATATATAAGATAAGTGCTAGGGTCAATTCGCTCGACTAAACCCTTCATGGTCGTGCCCCAACAAGGCCGCAGTCCAATGACTGAAACAAGTAAAATATACTAAAGATAGAAATATCCGGAAAACAGAGATGTACTCGCTCTCGTATTTTACTCACCAGTAATTACTCGCTGTTAATGACATCAACGAAAGCAATGTTGTTTTGCTCCTGATATCAGCTTTGGACTGTGTATGGCATAAGAAATTCTTGGTTAACTTACTTGTCTATGATCGATAGCTGAGTGGTAATTTTTCGACACGTCACAAGATCTGTATACTCTGATGTATCCAAAGCCAGACTTATACCTAGTAGAGCCACTGGGTTAACAGGTTTGGTGGGGGGCAACGTCTTTGTTAATTCAAAACACTCTCAGATTACAAAGATGGCCCCATTAAATCTAGAGGCCCCAAACAGTTTGAAGAGGCCCCTAAACTTTAAAGTGCCTCAGTAGATTTAGAGGCTCAATAAATTAAAATAGGGCCCAATAAATAAAAAGGGGGTTCAATAATTTTTAAAGAACTCAATTAGATCAATAAAATATTAAACTAAAAAAATTTACAAATTATTTGTTTGATTGTTACAAATATATTTTCAAATTCTTTAGGTTTCTATGAGTTAAAGGAGCCACCAAGCTTGAGGATCCTTGGACCATGGCCCACATAGGCCCATACATGAATTCGGCCCTGGGTGTATCCCAAAATTCGACAACGTCTCTCACACTCTTTCTTCTGTACATGAGCGATCTATTTACTACCAACTTTAGCAACACACTCGCCTATGTAGATGATACAATCCGTCATTCTTCTTTAACTTTCTGCACACAGGATCCATCCTCATTCAGTCTGAATATCTCATGCTAGACAAACACTACCGACATTAACAATGACCTTGAGAACATACTTTAACAGTCACATAACAACCATTTCTTTTAAGTGCACAAAACCACAATCACTGTACATATCATGGAAACATATTTCATATTTCTCACACTTTAATTATGAACAACATATCTTAAATAGAATTCAATTTATTGCCACGCTTCTATCATTTTACATATCGACTAATTTAAACTAAAAGAAACAAAGCTAAAAGAAAAGAAAAGAAAAAAAGCATATTATTTTGATGCCTTTTGCCTCGAGAATCAACTGCATTTGTCATTAACTTACTTTCATTCTTCAGAACTCTTTTACTCGTTTCAGTGATTTGACTGCGGCCATGCTGGAGCACCGCCTTTAGTCGAGCAAATCGACCCCAGGACTTATTCTTTGTAAGCCTAGTACTTATTCTATCGGTCTCTTTTTGCCGAACCGCTAAGTTACGGGGACGTAAACACACCAGCATCGGTTGTCAAGCGATGGTGGGGGGACAAACACAGACACACAAACATATACACACACATACATACATACATATATATATATATATATATATATATATATATATATATATATACATGTCTACCAAATCCACTTACAAGGCATTGGTCGGCCCGAGGCTATAGTAGCAGACACTTGCCCAAGGTTCCACGAGTGGGACTGAACCCGGAACCATGCGGTTGGTGAGCAAGCTACTTACCATACAGCCACTCCTGCGCCTATAGCCACTCCTGCGCCTATAAGCCACTCCTGCGCCTATTCAACTGCACATCAATAAAACATTTTAATGCACTATCAAAACGCCAGTTATTCCTGTATACGTCAGATCATACCCTCTTTGATGACCTTTCGTGACAACCATACATTTATAATGTGACAGAGGCTTCACTATAAAACTATATTTCCTTCTCAGAGACAGAAAATATTTCAGACTGAGTATTTCCCTGCCATTCTGTTAGGCACAAATACACCCCGCTGATCATGCTTTCTAGGACAGTGCACTTGCTACATACACACAATCACGCGCGCACACACGCAAACACGCAAACTCGCACACGTGTCAATGGTTGCTAGAATAGCTCTAAACAAATATTGAAATTAAGTTGTAATCATCGATAGCTAACAACTAACTATTTGCCCAAAGCAAATTCTTCGTATACACGTGCGTTAACACAACGCGCGCGCAAGAACACATTCTAGTTCCTCAGCAGACGCACGCATACATGCGTGCACATGCAAACACATGTATATATGTAGATCTATCTATCTGTCTATCTATCTATCTAAATCTATATCTATTTTGATCTGTGCATAGGTGTATGTGCGTGTGTGCGTGCGTGTATGTATGCATGCATGTATGTATGTATGTATATATGTATGTATGTGTGTGTGTGTATGTGTGAGTGTGTGTGTGTGTGTACACTCACACACACACACACACATATAGTTGTCTAAAAATGCGTAAGTCAGGGGAAACAGGTCCTGATGTATTGGTCAACAGAGTGGTTATATTTATTATTTATAAAATATAGTATTACATTCTCATATCAGCTACTTTACCAGTCGGGTTCAAACTAGAAGTTGCTATGAAACCGATTGGTGAAGCAGCTGATATCAGAATATAATTTCATATGTTATTAATAGTGCATATGTGCGTGTGCGTGCGTGCGTGCGTGCGTGCGTGCGTGCGTGCGTGTGTGCATGCGCGTGTGTGTGCGTGTAAGGATTTATGAAACTGCCCCAGGGAAAGCAGTACAGTATCAGCAGTTCAACACTGTTGTTTAGTTTCACACACATATACGCGCGCGCGCGCATACACACACACACACACACACACACACAAACACACGCACATACACATATCAAATATTCTTTTAGGACTGCTACTACCTACAACCAAGCCTTCATAAGAGTAAAAAAGAGAGAGACAGACAGAAAAATGGAGAATGTCCCCTGAATTTGAAAACAATGGAAATATTTTTAAAAAACATTTCATTTAATTTTTCCACAATTTAATTGTTTTTCATGCTTTACTCTACGTTGAAAAAGTCGTAAAGACTGAAACCGGTACTAAAATGTTCTTCATTATATATATATATATATATATATATATATATATATATATATAGATAGAAAAACAATATATTTATAGAAAAACAAAGACGAAGACAGGTGTCAGAAGAATCAGCGAGTGTATTAGTTTGACGCTCGGAAAAAGTGGAAAAGTATTTTACGTTTCGAGCCTATGCTCTTCGACAGAAAGGAATAAGAGGAAACAAATAGAGAGAGAATGAAAAAAAAAAAAAAACGTGTTGAGTTCAGTGGCCCAACATGGTGAATGATTGGAAATAAAGAGGTTGAATGAAAGGGAGATAATAAAAGAAGAAGTTGAATGAATGAAGGGGAGATAATTCATGGTGACCCCCCTCCCCAACAAGAGGGGTGCGCAAGCGTAGGTGTGTATGTGAGAATGGTGTGTGTGAGTGTGTATGTATGTGTGAATGGGAGCGAATGAGTTTGACGTGTGTCTGTGTGTGTGCGTGTGTAGCGTATGTGCGTAACGTGTGTGTATATTTGTGTGTTGTGTGTAGCAGTTGATGTGTGCTTTTTCACGTGGTGTGTGCACATGTGTATGTATGTGTGTGTGTCACTGACCAAATAGTGCGCATGTGTACAGTGTATTTATGTGAGCGAAAGTTATCTTTGTCTATGTGTGTTGAATGTGTTTATGCGTGTTGCATATGTGTATATGTATGTACGTGTATATAATGTCTGTGTTCAGGTATTATGTGCTTGTGAGGGCGTGGGAGTATGCATGATGATGTATGGTGTGAGTAGTGAGTTAAACGGTGCGTGTGGCTGCTCATATAGTAGTATGTGTGGTGACGCTATTGTGTGTGTGTGTGGATGATGGTGTGTTGTGTGGGTGCTAAGAAGTGTGTGTTCAATGAGAAGGTATTGTGGGTGTGCGTGTATTGATGAGTTGAACAGTGTGTATGGGTGTGTGTATAGTGGTGCCTGTGGGTGAGGGTACTGAGGTGAGCGGTATGCAGGTGTGTAGGTGGAGGGTGTGGGAAGTGAGTGGGAATCCGTGTTGGATTGGTGTCAAACAAGGAGAGGAGGTGTGGTTGGAGTCAGATGAAGAGAGGAGGTGAGTTGAGCCCATGTGGAGCAAAGAAATGAAGAGAGAAGATTAATTCTTGTTCACGGCGAAGGCTGAGTTCGAGTGGCCCCTGTGAAGAGACAGTCCGAACACAGACAGATGTTGTGGTGAATGACCAGTAGAGTGGAAATAGCGCGAGAACAGGGTGTCATTGCCGAGTCTGATATCCCGGAGGTGCTCCGCGAACCGGTCAGCCAGGCGGCGTCCCGTTTGACCAATGTATAGGGATGGACAGAAAAAGCAGATGTAGTAAATGACATTACTAAAAGTGCAGGTAAAGGAGTCGGTGACATGATAGGGACAGTGATGGGTGCCTGTGAGAATGGTGATTATGAGAGGTAGGGGCAGGCGCGACAGCGTGGACGGGAGCAGGGGAAAGAGCCAGACTGGGAGGCAGAGGTAGGGAAGAAACTGTGGACCAGGAGGTCACGCAGGTTATGGGCTTGTTTGAAGGAGGAAAGGATTAGGTTAAGGAAGATGCGCTAGGTGGAGGGGTCAGACTGGAGTCGCCGGAAGGTTCGGAAAATGATGCGTTGGAAACAGAAGACAGGTAAGGGTGGGGCGGGTACGAGGAGAAAGAGCAGAAGCAGGTCAACAGATCGTGCCTGGGCAAGGGCAGTGTGGATAATGGTGAGGGTATATTCACGTAGGATGAAGTGGCGATCCATGAGTTGTACCTGAGCCTCAAAGTTATGGTCGTCACTGCAGAGACTGCGCAGACAGAGGAATTGGGAGTAGGGAACGGAGAGCTTGATGTGGTAGATTGGGAGAAGGAGGAGTTAATGTAGGAGTATAAGTCAGCGTGTTTGTGGTGGATGGAGGTAGTAAGAGCGGAGTGGTGGGTGCTGACAGAAATGTCGAGAAATTCGACGAAAGAGAGATAGTGCAGGAGAATTCGAGGGCAGGATGGAAGGATTGGATGAAGAAGAGGAAAGAGTTCAGTTGTTCACGGGAGAGTGAGGTCGCGCCGATATACTCATCGATATAGCGACCGTATAGCTCAGGAGTAAGACCAGTGAATTTTGAATATATTTGGGCCTCAACGTAGCCAACGAACAGGTTCCCACAGCTGAAGCCCATTCTCGTTCCCATGGCCACTCCCGAGCCTGTTGGTAAAACTCCCTCGCAAATGAGAAGCAGTTGAGAGAGAGGGCAAGTTCGGCCAGACGAAGAAGTGTGTAGGTGTCAGGCTGGGGTCATGCCGAAGGTCTAGAAAATGTTTAAGTGCAAGAAGTCCTTCGTTGTGTGGGACCACTGTATATAAACTTTTGATATCAATAGTGAACAGAAGTTGAAAGGTGCCAGAAGGGAATCCAAAGATAATTGATGAAGTTGATGAGAGTTAGGTCAAGTAGGAAAATGGCTGCCTTCAAACATTTTAGATGAGTCCAACACAATACTTCCTTTGTCACAGCCACCCAAACAGAAAAACTTACTTGTTCGACACAAGCCCATAATTCGCCAATGGATACTGAACGATGATGTACAAGACGATTTCCCGTCTTCCACCACCTCACCCTGCATGCTTCTCAGACAGGTTCGGTCATTTGTTCTTCCGTGCCTGGAGAGCATATCTCTAACACATCTGTAGCATTGGCATGCTAAGGAATTTTGGAAGTTGTCCATAGTCCCCAACCTGAAAATCCCCCAGAAGAGAATACCTGGACTGTTCCCGTTGATGCTCAGAGTAAATCCCGAGTCGTTGTTGCTTATACCTTCAACTAGTCCTCTATAAAAATCTAGAGTTGTTTTCCTGATGACGGCCTTGTCCAGCTGGCACAGTGCTGTGAGTACCTGGCAACATTCTAGATGCCAAACACACAAACTTGGTTTACGTTTGACTAATGACTGCAGCTCGGTCAAAGAGTCAAGTTGAAGAGAGGTGTGCCGCTCGAAAGACGCCTATGCCAATTCATCTTTGTTTTCCACTTCGATGGCGTCGACGTCGAAGACGCCATCGAAGTGATCCAGGTATTCCTGCAAGGGTGTCAGCGTCAGCGCGCACCAAAACATCACAAGGGACGGCATTCCAAGACCACTACAGAGTGGATGTTGACAACAGATCAACTTACTGATCATCGGACCCTGACCCTTCCAAGAGAAGCGTAAATGCAAACGCTGAAATCTGGTCAGATGTTTCTTAGGACAAGGCATGACGGTGAGGCGGTAGTACACTACTGCTATGTATGCATTAGCTAATTCCGCCAGACCTTTTAGATGCAACATTCTCCCGGCATATTTCTGTGTGGGATTAGCCACCCTGTTCCTGACCTCCTCCTTGTTCCTATCCATCCGAAGGTTTGGTCCAGACTCAAAGCACCTTCCTCAGGTCCTCAGCCCATCGAAAGAAATTGCTGCTGGTCAACACGGACTTGCTCCTCCAAGTGTCTAGTTGCCTAGCAGTCTAGGTTTGTATGTGCTCCTGTAGATCCCTTGTATTCTCTCAGTATAGTGTCGATCGCTTCTGTAACTGTACATTATTAACAGGGCGCTGGCATAGTTATCCACGTCAGTGTATTCGAGAGCACATCTAATAAATTCAAATGATTACTTAAAAATGTAAATGTGCGTGATTATAAGATGGAAAGGCATATTTTAAGTAATTAAATCTAATTTAACTCCATCTCAGATAAAGGGACCAATTTATAACTACGTACATTTATTTTTACATACATACATACATATATACATACATACACGTATAGAGAAAGAGAGAGAGAGAGAGAGAGAGAGAGAGAGAGAGAGAGAGAGAGAGAGAGAGAGAGAGAGAGTTTGTGTATATCTGTTTGGATGCATGAATCTATGTGTATCCGTGGGGAATATTTATAGACAAATCATTTCTATAAATATACTTTCGGTTTCGAAAGTATAACGTTCTCTTATCATCCGTAGTAAAAAGGATTTCGTTTATATACTTATTTATTTATTTATTTATTTGTTTGCTTGTTTCGTAAATATATATTTTGATGAAACTGGGGATTTATGCACGTGCGTATCATCTAAATATAGATTTTTGGGGTTTTTAATTTATTTCAAATATACTAAATTTCTGTATATTAGCCTTTTAGTTAAAACATGGCTTACAATGATTTTTATAAAGAAACATATCATTCATAAGCATAGCAAGAGTGAGGAACGCAGGATCAGACGCTCGCAGGCGCAATTAGGAAGGCCGTAAAGTTTCTTCTTACAATGCTTATTAATCTACAGATCTTTTCTTTTATCTTTATCTTATCACTTGTTTCAGTCGTTAGACTGCGGCCATGCTGGAGCACCACCTTGAAGAAGTTTAGTCGAACAAATCTACCCCAGTACTTATGTTTTTTTAAATTATTTTTTTAATTTTTAAGCCTGAACTTATTCCTTTTGTCTCTTTCGCTGTACCGCAGAGTTACGGAGACAAGCACACCAAGCGGTTGGGAAGCAAATTTCTTACCATACAGCCACGTTATTTATTTTCACTTTTTTTTCGCCCAACTTATTTACGTGGATATTCTTTGATTTATACGTCAAAGGATACGTAATTACATTATAGAGCACTTTGTTTAGAAAAGGAAACGATTTATGGATTATTTGATTTGCTCTTCTTATAGAAAAATAAATAAATAGATAAATAAATAAATAAATAAGTCGTGATTAGTTTCATGATTAGTTTTAAGATCATGTAGCCAATGAACCACTTAAGAAACAGACTGCGGGAAAACGAACGAGCAATTTTCTCCTGACGTCACTTACGTTTTGCCATTAGGCGAAATCTCATTGGATTGTTGAAACTACATACAACGATGCAAATACTGGCTCATTGCTTTTATCAATGTAAACGATGAAGACGTCTTATGAAGTTTCGGATTTATCTCTATTTACTCACAATTTCACAACTACCACGGTTGAGTATTGCTTTCACTTATATATATATATGTATATATGTATATTCCTGATTAATCATTTGGTTTTTTTTTTTTTTTTTTCAAATAACTTCTTCCTTTATCTGACTGGCATTAAATAATCCAGATGAATTTTCTACATGTTTATTTTGTATCTTTGTTTATTGTATTTATGAATATATTTTTCTTGTGGTATAGTCTGTCTCTTTGAAAAGATTTGTTAATTCCATAGTAAATTCGCGCAAAAATTTCTCAGGAATAAATATTTCTTTAGATATATATCTTTATGTTAAATAAAATGAGACAACATACCTTTACCAAATACTATATCTTTATAAATACTATATAAATGTTATGCTTTATACAGTAATGAAATAAAATAAAATATACACGCATATATAAATACATACAGACAGACAGACAGACAGATACACACACACACACACACACACACACACACACACACACACATATATATATATATATATATATATATATATATATATATATATATATATATATATATATATATATATATTCATGTATGTGTGTGTGTGCGTAAAAAGTTGAATAAATGACAAGGGAACAAGAAATTATGTAATGAATTTCATTAGCTTACAGCTGTTTCTGCTACAAGGTGTAATACACACTCGTAGCCGAGTGCTTGCGTATCGGCTTACATAACTTGTTCCCTTGCCATTTATTTAATTTCTTATTACACTCTGTACTCGTTTTCTCTGAAGTATAAGTATACTGACTTCTAATACCTGATTATTAGTATCACTGTGCCTAAGTGAAATGTAACCACATACATACATACATACATACATATAGTACAATCCTTACAGAGCAGAAAAATGTGTCAGCTCTGTAAGGATTTTATCCTATATATGCTGTCCTATCAGTATTTATACGTTGAAAAATATATCTTTCTACTTGTATTCCAATACATTTCAGCGCTTCAAGAAACAAACTTATGTCTGTTTACATATGACGTAATTTACACACACACACACACACACACACACATATATAAGCCAAGTTATTCTGTCGGTCTCTTACCCAACCGCTAAGTTACGGGTACGTAAACACACCAACATCGGTTGTCAAGCGATGAAGGGGGACAAACACAGATACCACACACACATATGTCTACCAAATCAACTCACAAGGCCTTGGTCGGCCCGAGGTTATAGTAAAAGACACTTGCCCTAGGTGCCACGCAGTGGGACTGAACCTGGAACCATGTGGTTAGGAAGCAAGCTTCTTACCACACAGCCACTCCTACGCCCTATATATATATATATATATATATATATATATATATATATATATATATATATATATATATATATATATATATATATATATATATATATATATATATATATATATATATATATATATATATATATATATATATATATATATATATATATATATATATATATATATATATATATATATATATATATATATATATATATATATATATATATATATATATATATATATATATATATATATATATATATATATATATATATATATATGGGAGAATATACAAAAAATAACAACAGACGAGGACAGGTGGTGTAAATAACAAAAGTATATATTAGTATGACGCTCGGGAATACGGATATATATATATATATATATATATATATATATATATATATATATATAAATGGCGGTGCCCCAGCATGGCCACAGCTCATAAGCTGAAACCGGTTCAATTCAACACACGCGCGCTCACTCTCACTCATGAATGTTATGTCGAACAGAATTGAATAGATAAAACCTAACAAGATTGAAGCATGTCCGCTGGTTTCATCAATTGGATTTGAAGACAGCATCCACATCTTATGTAAATTTTCTATCTCCCCACCACCAAAATATTGTTATCTGATATCATTACAGTTATCACCCTTTATTGTTGTTTTCAGATTTCAGAGAACTCTAGAAAGAGGTTTTGTCTTCTAATTACAAGGGTCTTACTCATGCAATTGATTTTTTTTTGTTTTGTTTTCTAACCACCACTGCATTAAATTTCATCACTTATATATGTTTTAAGACGACTTGTCCATGTTGCGTGGGATGCTCCTTGGGTCAGGTAGTTGATCCTGGACGCAGGCACTGTCCAGCAGAATTTGAACTCAGAAAACAAAAGAACTGGAATTGATGCAGTAAGGCATCCTGTCTGATGCTCTGACAATTCTGCTCATCCACCGCCCTGGAAAGGGACTTTTTTTTTTCGATCCCGACAAGGGTTAGATTTGAACTCAGAAACACGAAGATCTAGAACAAATACTGCAAACTACTTTATGTCATGTTCTAAAATCTTTGTCAGCACGCTACAAGAATAATCGTAGTTTAAATGAAGATTTTTAATTCACCATGTATATGTGAGACCCTAACGCTTATGCGTAAGTGTGTATGCGTGTGTGAGTGTGTGAGTATGTGTTTTGTGTGTGTGTGTGTGTGTGTGTGTGTGTGTATGTGTATGTGTATGTAGTTATATATCAAGTATGTTTGTATGTAGTAAGGAACTATTAGTTATGACGATGGTTGATCTGTTGTTCGTCCTATTTTACTTTACTCTTCACATTTGTGTAATGTCCTATATAGTTTTAATAAACTCTATGTAATACAGTATTGTGTGTGTGTGTGTTAACTTTTAATGTAATGTATATATAATATAATGTAATATATGTTAATATATATTGATTTTAAGCGTCGAATCTTATGTTATCCCGTTAATCAACAATGGTTTGTGGGTTCAGAATCCGGTAGGTTGTCTAATGAGAGAGAACTTCTACGTGTTCCCTTGAGTTTCTGGATGTAGCTGTCAAATCTTCTTCTAAACATCCTACTCTTCAATACCTAGAGAAATGACCTTATATTATCTAATGCAGATTATACTGTCCCACTTTAAAAGACGGGATTGTCATCGCTGGAACGAATTTTCCAATGGATATGCTTAATCAGGGGTGATATGGAACTAAAACCCAATATAGAGAACTAGGTATTTACCCTTTTCTCCATATTACTCTCTCTCCCTCTCATTCTCTTTCCCTTTCTTTCTCTCTCTCTCTCTACGACTTTATCTTTATCTCTGTCTCTCCGTTCCCTTGGTGTATTTTCTCTCTATTTCACAAATAAACCAAGACATCAATGAATTTTTACGCACACTCGCACACACACACACATACATACACATACACACACACACACACACACACACATACACACACACGCACGCACGTTACTCAATGCAAGACGTAGTGGATGTAGTGTTTTGCCTGAAGATCGCAGTGGCGTGAAACATGAGTCACGAGACAAACTCTCAATTATACAAATACGTTTATATGTATGTATGTATGTATGTATGTATGTATGTATGTATGTATGTATGTATGTATGTATGTATGTATGTATGTATGTATGCGGGCGAACTCTATTATGTGCTATGAGCTGCTGATTTGGGTATATCACCTCTTTTTTTACTTATACATCCAGCGAAGATGTGTAAGTTATTGTTTCCGATACAAAAGCGCAGTTTTTCATAAAATCATTAAAAGAAATGGGCAAAGAATAAGACGAGTTTTTTTTTTTTTTTATATCCGTTGTGTATTAGTTACGTTCTCAAACAAATTGTTTGATGGCTTGTGTATTCTAGTTTACTGACTGACAGAAAACGTCAAAAATCCCTGCGAGGAACAAATAAATTGATAGCTAGAAAATAGCTAGAAATGTGGTATAGAAATATAGATTGGATGGGAAAAGGAAAGGATTGATTACGTGATGTTATTGTTTTTCTGTTAAATGAAAATTTACCGGAAAGTTTCTAAAAATACGATTATCGAAAACTTCAAATATAAAGAATTAAAAACGTATTTATTAAACGATGCGAGCATTTCAACGGAAGGAGGAAATTCAAGAAGAAACATTAGAAAATCAATAACGATTCTATTATTAGAACAGTTAGCTTAACTTAGAACTATTTATTTTTCTGTTTCTAAAGAACAAAAAAATCATTGGTTGTATATCTAGCAGTCAATACTTTCAGAGTAATTGATTCAATTGATTGTCTGGTATTTGTGGATGTATATACTATCACTTAATAGGTTCCATTTTGTCATTAGGATTAGCCAAAAGAAACGATCCATATTCAAAAAGTGAGTTTGACTTTATCAAAAGAAATGTGAGCCTTGTCTATGCTTTTAGCTATTCAGTTTATTTGTATAGAAAACTCACGAAAATGCTATAGAGACGATTCAGAGGTAGGATATACATATTCTGTATTTGACGGCATAAAAGACGCGCAGGAATATTAGATGCTACCCTATTTCAGCTGCGCATATTCAGAAAAGAAAAAAAAATTTTTTAATGCGTTATGCTTGACTTCGCATATAAAACCTGGATGATTTTTTTAGACATTGCGGTTGAAAGGAACCCCCCCCCCCCAAAGAAACCACCAAAATACATGCGTCTAATACAGTGTGTGTGTGTGTGTGTGTCTGTGTGTGTGTGTGTGTTGTGTTGTGTATATGTGTGTTTGTTCATCCACCGCTTGACGACCGGTGTTAATTTGCTTACACACCCATAATATAGCGATTCGGTAAACAGAGAGCGATAGAACAAGTACCAAACTTTAAATAAGTAATGGAGGGGGATTCGTTCGATTAAACCCTCCAAGGTCGTATCCTAGTATGGCCGCCGTCCAAAGACTGAAACAAGTAAAAGATAAAAGGTAAAATACGCAACTTATTTTAATCTTTTGTCAACAACATGGTAAATATTTATCAATAAAGCATTTACCTTTTAAAATTGTATTCAATAGAAAGAGAAATGGACAGCTGACGGTAGTATGTATTTGATTATTAAAATCTTAGTCAAACAAGAAAAAGAATCCAATAGGTCTGGGGGGAAATCCCGCTTAAGTTAAGAGAGATATTAAACAGTAAAAATAAATATAAAATAACCTTGCTATATTTTGGAAGAGTCATAATCGATAAAGCCTATAAACATACTCAACAGTTGTTGCTTATTTAAATTTCACTTTTCTGTCTTTTTCAAAACAGTTGATATGAAACTGTGTTTCAGAT